>NW_017672086.1:22217-178981 GCF_001879085.1 Nicotiana attenuata
GCCCATTATAGATAGACCTAACAGAATGTGAACTTTATTCCTAACAACTTATTCTTTGATTCTTTGATTTAATTTTTGTCTGCAAAGTTTATGAAAATGCTCATCTGAGAATCTGATATAGTGATATATATCAGTATCCCAAGTAGTTGCAGGACTTCGACATCTTGAGATGTTTACTTTTCTTCGCACAGGATGTGAACGTTGAGTAAAAAATCTAATAAACATTCCATACCAAAAACATCAATTTCCCTAATTATTGGAGTGTTCTCACTGTTTTTATATTTTCTTTTTCTTTTGAATAACAAAATAGTGCTTCGCAGTAAAAAATTTTAGTAGCTTTACACACAATAAGAAAAATCATTTATATATTCTCATCTGATGCCATGACTTAACTTTTAGATCGATTCCAATACCATTAAATTGGAGTGGGAAGATTAATATCTAAACTCTCTCTCTTCCCTTCTCTCTCGGCGCATTTTAGCGTGATTTGCTAAAGTGCACCCACTGGAATGGGGAGAGAACGAGGACGACCATCCAAAGCTTCGAAACATGCAGAGGAGGACGACAATGGCTCTGTGGAAGTCCGGAACTCAGGAATAGTTAAATTTATTACACCAATAGCTACAGTGAATGGGGGTAATGTTACTGTTCCATTGCTTAAGGATGGAACACAGGATAATAATACTACTGAAGGAAGGAAATCGGTGGAGGAAACATCAATCAACAAAGGAAAAGCGCATGCATCAACAGATCTAGCTAGCTGGCCAGCGCTACCAAGCCAAAGTGGAGGAAACAAAATACAGGAGGTGAAATGAACAACTCCGGACATTTCTCAACAGGATATAAACTCACAAGGAAGGGTCCAAGAGAAAATACAAGTCAAACAGCAGGAAGTAGTACAGATACAAGATGAAAGCACCAAAGGAACAGAAATCCAGAACGTAGGAGCTCAAAGAAAACTGCAGCTAGGAACGGAACAAAAAACAGGAAGGAATTGGTCGATGCTATTTGAGGAGAACAAATTAGCCAAAAAAGGTATGGATCTGAGCTATGTACCACCTACAATATCTGAGGATGGAGTAATTGTTGAACTGAGCCAGGAGGACATTGATAGTGAAGTAGACAAATGAAAATATGCGGTTATTATGTATGTTATTGGGGGAACACTAACGATTAGGGCTATGGAGAGATTTATAGTTGGGCAGGGGAGCTTCTCTGTTAAGCCTAAGGTATATTACCATAATGAGGGGTATTTTATGGTGAATTTTGCAAGCTTAGAGGAAAGAAATTTGGTGATGTACTCGGGGCCTCACATGATTAACAACAGACCTATAGTAGTTAAACAATGGACTGCTAACTTTGATTTTGATGAAGAGGACTTAAAAACTATACCAATATGGGTGAAGCTGCCAAATCTGCCTTTGAATTGTTGGAGTGCAAGTGCACTGAGCAAAATTGGGAGTGGTCTAGGCCAGCCAAATATATGCTGATGCTTGTACTTCAAACATTGAAAGGATTTCATATGCAAGAATATTAGTGGAGGTAGATGTCACTAAGGAACTTCCAAAGAGTATTAAAGTGAAAGATCCTAAAGGGAGAGTAATAGTACAAGAAGTGTGGTATGATTGGAAGCCTAGCTATTATGCAAAAATGCATGAGAATAGGACATAATTGTCAACAGCAGCAGCAAAACAAAGTAATACATGACATGAGGACTAGACAACAATAGCAAAGAGCACCAGTAAAGCAAAAGACAGAATGGAAACCAATTAATACAGGAGCAGGAGGCCAAAGACAAAACCAGCAGGAAGGGAAAGCAAAAGTGAATGAGCAGGAAGCAAGAAGTGACAGAGTGGGAGCAAGTGATGAACAATGGCAACAAGTTAAAAGCAAGTCAGCAGCAAAAGGGCAAAAAGCATCTGTACCTGAACAGCAAATACAGGTACTGAATGGATTTAATAGTTTAAGAGAGACAAGCCAGGATCAAACTAAGAAAAGGAATGAAGAATGCAGTACAAGTAGAGGAGGGGAGGTAGTGGTGGTTCATAAAAACAACACAATTAACCAAAGTTAGTAACTTGGAATGTTAGAGGGATTAATAAAGTGTTTAAGCACAAGGAGTTAAAGGAGTTTGTGAAGATAAATAAAGTAGATATTATAGCAATATATGAACATAGAGTTAGTGAAACAAGGGCTGAGAAGGTAATTACTAGTACACTACCTGGATGGAAATGGTGCCATATTGTATCCAGCACATGTAAAGGGAGAATATGGGTAATTTGGAATCCAAATAGACTGCAGTTCACAATGATAGGAAGTTATGTACAGCTGATTCATGGGGTTGGAAAGAGCATTACAAGCAAGACTGAGTTTCAGTTTTCTACAATATATGGACTGCATAGTATCAATGATAGGAAAGCATTATGGGACACAATAAGAACCATAGAGAAGCAAATCAAGGAACCATGGTTACTAATGGGAGACTTTAACTCAATCCTGGGAGTTGAAGACAGAATACAAGGCAGGGATGTGTAGGATAATGAAACAAAGGAATTCAGATAAGTAGTTGAAGAATGCAACTTGAATGAATTACCTACAATAGGCAGATCATATACATGCACTAATAGCCATGTTTTCAGTAGAAATGATAAAGCATTGGTTAATGACAAATGGATGCTCAACATGCCACCTGGGCAAGTACATATCATGAACCATCTTTTCTCAGACCATTCCCCCTGGGCATTGAAATAAATATGAAATGTAATAATAAGAGAAGACCTTTCAAGTTCTATAATTGTATGGCTGATCATCCTGAATTTGAGCAGATTGTGGAAACGAACTGGAAGCGGAAAACAGGGACAATGGAAGATATATGGCAGAATTTGAAGAATGTCAAAACAGCCCTAAAGTAACTAAATAACAAAGAGTTCATAAATGTGAAGCAGGAAATAAACAGTATAAGAGAAGGATTGCAAGAAGTACAAGGAAGAATGAAGGATCATAGTACACCTTCAAGACTATTTGAAGAGGAGAAATAAATGATAAATTTGCTGGAGAAGTGGGATAAAATTAAGGAGTCAATTAACAAACAGAAGTCAAGAATACAATGGCTACAGTTGGGGGACAACAACAATGCTTATTTCTTTGCAAGCATGAAAGGAAGGAAGGCTCAGAATCAAATCAGCAAGCTCATTGATAGTAAGGGTAACACCTTAACTGACTATAAAGAGATTGAAACTGAAGTGGTTGATTTCTACAAGAATCTGTTGGGATCTACATGTGGAAGTATACCTGCCATACATCCTGGGAGGATAAGAAATGGACCAATGCTAAGTAGGCAGCAACAGATGGAACTCATAGCTCCTTTTTACAAAGGAGGATGTACATGAAGCCCTCAAGAGTATTGATGATATGAAGGCACCTGGGGGAGATGGTTTTAATGCTTGCTTTTTCAAGAGAACATGGAAGATGTATAGAGATGAGATAACAAAGGCAGTTCTGCAGTTCTTTACCATTGGGAAAATGTTCAAGCCAATAAATAGCACATCTGTTACACTTATTCCCAAAGTGAAGAACCCAACCTCAATAAAAGAGTACAGACCAATCTCTTGCTGCACTACCCTACACAAGATCATATCCAAGATGCTGACAAGTAGACTAAGGATGGTCATGAACACACTGGTGGATGGAGCCAGGCAGCATTTGTACCTGGTAGAGGACTGATGGATAATATATTACTCAGCCATGAACTGATAAAAGGTTATGGTAGGAAAGGGATCTCATCTAGATGCATGATCAAGATAGACATGCAAAAAGCATACGATTCACTTGAATGGGTATTTTTGGAACAAGTGCTTGATGGACTGTGTTTCCCTACAAAGTTTGTAGGTTGGATTATGGAATGCATTAAAACAGTGTCCTATTCTATCAATATCAATAGCAGTCCTACTATTCCATTTGATGCAAGAAGAGGAATGAGACAGGGAGATCCTATGTCTCTATTACTATTTGTCTTGGCAATGGACTATCTGACAAGAAGTTTGAAGAACTTAAAGGATCAACCTAACCACAACTACCACCCAAGATGTGAAAAATTGGGTCTTATCCAGCTCAGTTTTGCTGATGACCTGCTTCTTTTCTGTCGAGGAGATAAAGTGTCTGTGCAGCTATTGTATGACTATTTCAACAGCTTTTCAAAAGCTTCAGGCTTAATGGCAAACCAGAACAAGAGCAGCATATATTTTGGAAGAGTTTCAAGGGCAGCACAACAGGAGATTACTCAAGTTACTGGGTTCAGCATAGGTGAACTTCCTTTTAGATACTTAGATATTCCACTAAGTACTAAAAGGCTATCAGTAAGCCAATGACAACCATTGCTAGACAAAATGCTGGGGAGAATAAGACAGTGGACAATGAAGTTTCTGAGCTATGCAAGAAGACTACAATTGATCAAAAGTGTACTCATTGCCATACAGTCATTCTGGTCACAGATGTTTCCTTTGCCAAAGAAAATTATTCAACAGGTTGAAGCCATATGTAGGAAGTTCCTATGGACTGGTGATACTAGCTCGAGCAAGAAGGCTTTAGTAGCATGGAACAAGCTGTGCAGGCCTAAAACTAAGGGAGGGTTGAATGTCACAGACCTCAACACATGGAATAGGGCAGCTCTGCTAAAGCATTTGTGGAACTTGGGAAAGAAAAAGGATAAACTATGGATCAAATAGGTGCATGCATACTATTTAAAAGGAAGGGAGCCATGGGAAGTTGATGCAAAGCAAGCTTCTTGGATCATAAGGAAGATATTACAAGCTGGGAAATACTTGAATGAAGCAGGTTTAGACACAGGAAGGGTAATGCAAAATAGTTCATTTTCCATTAGAGGGATGTATAGACAACTAAGAGGAGATTTCCTGAAGGTAAGCTGGAGTCGACTACTGTGCAATAACAAAAGCTGTCCAAAGTGGAAATTTATAATGTACCTGGCATTGCAGGAGAGTCTATATACAAAAGATAGATTGAGGAAATGGGGAATGCAAGTCAATCTAGAGTGTCCACTGTGCGAGCATGCGATCGAGAGTCACAACCATATTTTCTTTACTTGTTCTTTCTCAGAAGATGTATGGAGAAGATTACTAAAATTGATGAACATCAATCGTGAACCAAAAATATGGGACGAGGAGATCAAATGGGCAATAGAGCAGATGAAAGGCAATGGAGCTAAAACCATGTTGTACAGGCTAGGTATGACTGGAGCAGTGTACCACATATGGCTGGAAAGAAATAGAAGAATCTTTCAGAAGATTAAGAGAAGTAGTGATGCTATTACTAAACAAATAGTTAGAGACATTCATTGTATAGGTGATAGGCATGGTAGATTGAGGAATAGTATGCAAAAGCTCAACTATTATCCTTAGAGTAGGCATTGAAGAAGAGATGTTACTAAGTTTGGGGATGAATGTCCAAACTTAGAGATATACGTGTATATATCTATGTGGAAATAAAGTTAATTAATTACCAAAAAAATTGGAGTGGGAAAGACTGTGTTCTTGAAATTTTAGTCTCTAATAATATGTTCAACTTCAATATATATTGAACCCTCATCGGATAAGAAAAGATATATCAGATAGAGCGCAACAAAGTCCATTATTGAACGAGAAGGCTAAATCATCATTTTATTTGAGGAAGTAGCCATGGAAGATTGTATACGAAGATTATATCAACTATATAGTATACGGTCGAAATCAGGTATGCCCGATTTAAAAGGCTCGAAGTGTCGCCTCAAGCCCGAGTTCAAGCCCGATGGACCAAACTCGAGCCCGACGACACAATATAAGGCTCGAAGATCGAAGTACGCAATGAGCGCCGAAGCCGAGTACGACCAAGCCGAGATGTTGCCGTTATGGGTTTGTAATCGAAAGAGCAAGATTCTCGCCACGTCCCCAAGATCATGGCGTGAATTCTGGAATAGATTTGTACGAGTTAGCACGAATCCGTACTAGGCGGTTAGACAGCTGTCCCAATAAGATTCTTTACTGTAAATAGGAATGTACCTTATTTAGGGTTCTCCTACTATATAAAGGGGATCCCAATCATTTGTAACCATCATCAATCATTGGCAAAAGAATATACTCTCTTACTTTCTTGCTCATTATTCGTCAAAATTATCTCTTAACTTTATTGTTTTTACTTTACTGTTCTTGCTGACCTACCTCGAGGCCATCTAGCTCGAGGTCAACACTTGCTTAAGCACTGGTTTGATTCAACTTTCTTCTCTAGTTTATACATTTGATTTCTCAGTTATTAATTAGTATTGAACAAAATCACGTATCTTTAAAACCACAAACAAGTTTAATTGTTACTCGTATTTTCGAGGTAAATAGTTTGGCACCCACCAAGGGGATAAAGATAATAGTGTTATTTCAGTACTGATTTTGATAACACACTTTATTTTCACACTTGTTCTTGTCAAGAATTTTTGTTCTCAGGTTAAAACATGTCAAACTCACAAAATGCACCCGTACACGGCGATGATGGTCTTGGATTCCATGGCGAAAACAACAATGTAGCCGCTCCGGGAGCCGGTTTACCATCGATTAACACTGGGGAAGTGCCAAATATGGAACCAGTCGATGTTAGTTCACACATTGCTTTGAATGCAGATTTAGGCGCACACCCCGGAGGAAGTGTACGCAGGGAAGTCCGATCTGGCAGCCAAGGAACGCAGGGTATAGGAGATGGGGGACGCTCAGCTTCAGAGTCAGCATAAAACTCCAAATGTGATCGAACCAGAAATCACTCGCCGTACTGAGCCGATGCCTAAAACATAAAATGGTAATGGCTCGGGACTGACCCCTCGATTATGAGGATGTTCAAGGAACTCACCAAAAGAGTCGAGTCGGGGGATAAAAATATTGAAGATAATGACAAAAAATGTGGAGACGTATAACTCCCGTGTTGATCAAATACCGGGAGCACCCCCGGTCTTAAAAGGTTTGGATGCCAAGAAATTCGTACAAAAGCCATTCCCTCTGAGTGCGGCTCCGAAGCCCATTCCTAAAAAGTTATGTATGCCCGATATACTTAAGTACAAAGGGACGAGTGACCCTAATGAACACATTACCTCGTACACTTGCGGGATTAAAGGAAACGACTTAAATGATGATGAGATCGAGTCGGTTTTGTTGAAAAAATGTAGTGAAACTTTGTCAAAAGGAGCAATGATTTGGTATCAGAACTTGCCACCAAATTCTATCAATTCGTTTGCTTTGTTAGCAGACGCCTTCGTAAAAGCACACGCCGGGGCCATAAAGGTTGTGACAAGGAAATCGGACATTTTTTAAGATAAGACAGAGGAATGATGAGATGCTAAGGGAGTTCGTGTCCCGATTTCAAATGGAGAGAACGGAATTACCACCGGTCTCGGATGATTGGGCTGTGCAAGCTTTTACATAGGGGTTGAACGAGCAGAGTTCAATCGCGTCACGACAGTTGAAGCAAAATCTGATCGAGTACCCAGCCGCTACTTGGGCAGATGTGCATAATCGTTACCAATCGAAGATCAGGGTCGAGGACGACCAGTTGGGAGCCCCATCGGGTTTATTTCATCCAAATAGATTAGCAGTTAAGTCCCCGAGGGATACGGACAGGGAACTAAGATCAAACAGGGAACGGTATCAGCCATATGTCGTGGATCGGTGAAACAACGATTCGGGGCGTAACCTTCCTCGGAATGATCGAAGAAATGATCGAGGTCAAATTTCTCGGGGACTTATGAGTAAGAATGGTTTTGATAAACATACCGATCCTGCAGAAGCACCTCGATTACGGAGTATAATTTCAGTGTTGATGCATCGAGGATCCTATCGGCTATTGGAAAGATCAAAGACACCAGGTGGCCCAGACCTATACAAACCAATCCTTCTCAAAGAAATTCAAATTTGATGTGTAAATATTATGGCACACTTGGCCATAGGACCGAAAACTGCAGGCAACTGAGGGAGGAGGGCAGACAACTGAGGGATCGAGTACCCAACCCTAAATACGAGGTTCTTAAAATTCATCTCCGGGCCCACGTGCCCGGATTCCGAATTTTTTTGAAGAAAGTTGTTACCCATAACTCAAGGATCAAGAATATATGATTTCTACTCCATTCCATAACCATTTTCGAGGTCAAATCTCATTTTTATCCAAAACCTAGATTTTTCATCTAAACCCTTGATTTTCCCTAATTTTACATGTTAATCTACCCATAATCTGTGTATTTAAATTCACGTTGTGTAGAAATTACTTACCTCAAAGAGATAGGTGAACACCCTCTTCCAAAAGCTCCAAAATCGCCCAAGAGATAAAAGGAAATGAGCTAAATGGTCTAAGTCTCGAAATTAATAGATGTGCACAGGCCTCAGATGTTGCATTTGCGACACCTGGTTCGCAAATGCGACGGTCGCAAATGCGAACATGGGCCTCCCCTGCCAAGGTCGCAAATGCAGACTCTGCTGAGGTCGCAAATGCGACCAAAACATCGCAAATGCGGACTCTGCTTTAGGTCAGGCTCCATCGCAAATGCGAAGCCTTTCTCGCAAATGCAAACAATTTCTCGCATTTGCGAGACCTGCTGTTGATACCCAATTTTTTCATATCTATTTTTATACTCAAAATATTCTCAAAATAGCATGTACATGCATATATAAGTATGCCCAAGAATTTTGACATTTTTTCTAATTTTTAAAGCTTTTTAAAATCATTTTATTATTTGTTTTAGCAGTAAAAAATCCAATAATTATTCCCAAAACTATTATTTTGGTGAGTATTTTATTTCCATCCTCATATTTACACCACAATATAATTAAGGTGATTTTATCATATTTTTATAAATTTATTTGATATTTTTTAAGCTAAATGGCATAAAATTGCAAATATAGCCTATATTACGATTAATAGCATTTTACAACTATAAAATTACTCCCAGTATATTTTAGATTAATGTTTATATATTGTTAATTAGTTCAGTGCTTTCAATTTGTTTTTAAAATCATTTTAACCATATCAATTAAATTAAAAAGGGAAAATTGGCTATTTAATATATAGCCCATCTGCATTTCAATTATAGCCACATTATTCCCCTTAATTGACCCAATTCCAGGCCCAATTCCGGACCAGTCCAACCCAATCCCCAAACCCGTTTAAAGCACCCGACCGGATTCTATTTTAATCACAGCCGTTGATCTAAAAGATCAACGACTCACACGCACCCTTTCCATTTTTAATCTACCAACACCCCAACCCTAAATTCATTTCCCTCTACCTGCCGCCCTTGAATCCCCTTCCTCTCCCATTCTCTCTGCAAACCCTAGTCGCCGCCACCCAAACTAACCCTAATCCCTTCGATTCTCGCCGGAATCCATGGCTTCTCAGGCCATGGAAACCTCATACTCACCCCTCATTTCTCCTATATGCCTGGTACTCGAAGGTTTGAGGCTAGACCTCAAAGGTCTCCACTCAGATCTCCGCCGACTTGAGATTTCTGGCCATCTCCGGCCTGGCTCCGGCATATCTTAGCCTCTTGAGCCTGTGTCCAGCCTTATCCGACTTAGATCGGACCTTTTCCAAACCTTTCTCATTCTAGGGTTCACCTGAAACCCTAGCTGTTCGAGGTTTTTCTCCGATTCTCCTCAGATCTGTGTGTATTCATGCTCTATTTTGAGTTCTTGAAGGATTTCCCCAACTTCTCTTTTAAAAAGTTTTTACTTTCAAAGTCACTTCTTTCTGATTTAGGGTTTCTGAAAAATGCTTAAGTGTTTTTCCGACTTTTCTTTTCCCTTTCTTTGTGTATGCTTGTCTCTACTATGTTCATATGTTCTTTTTCTTTTTACACATGTTCTTCTACTATGTTTGCTGTATTTTGTTCTTCCTTCTACCATGTTTCTATGTTATGTTTTCACATGCTTTCCCACTATGTTCGGCTATTTGCCTTCCACTATGATCTCGCCTACTGTATTTTCCTACCGTGTTCATTAAGTGTTCTTATTATTTTTTTCACCTTTTAAGTTTCCTCTAGAATACCTGCTTAAACATGTTTTCCTCTACTGTTTGTTTTGCTCTCATTATGTTTCGAATTAAGTTCCTTACTCTGTTTACTTTGAACTTTCTACTGTATTTGCTTGTTCCCTCATTTTTGTCTTCTTTGCATCTGATTCAAGTCAAAACCCTAGGATTTTGGGGTTTTTGGCGAGTTTGGTCTTGTGTGTTTAGACCAGGGTTCTGTTTGAGCCTTAGACTCTCTCAAACTCACTTTGGATTCATGTATTGAATTCGAACCCTTTTGTGTATGACTCTGGACTCTTCTATACTAGACTTTTTCTGCATAGCATGACAGTTCTTTCAATGTTTAAACGTGTCTGCATGTTTTTATATGTGATGAACCTTTCTTCAAAAGGCTTTCCAACTTGTGATTGAATCAGAATCCTTTTTTTTGGGTTAATTGATTGTTACTGCTTCTTTTTAATTAAGAGCCTCTCTTTACCTTTTTTCTGACTTGGTTCATTCATGCAAAATTTTCGACTCATGATTGCTTGGCTGTCAATTGATTTCCTTTCCTTAATTTGCACAACCGTGTACTGTCAAACCCTTTCCTTAAATAACTAGTATGTATTAACCCTTCTTGCACTACTTTGAAAAGTATTTAATTAACCTCTATCCTTATTTACTTTGCCCGTTTGAAATTAGAATACCTTAATTAAATGGAAACCTTGTGTGATTGATTTTCAAACTATTTTCTTACCTATTTCTGCTTCTTTTCTACACTATAAATACATGACTCTTTAACACAAAGCACACACGATGGGAATAATCCTCGACACACGATTAAGCACACAAAAATCATAACTCTCTTCTAAACTTATACTCTGGCTTCTTGACTGCACTTTGGCTTTCATAAGGCTACTGTTTCTCCTTGCTTGCTTCTTTGAACTGGTATGTCCTAAAATTAATTTCAGTATCTTTCTAATGTGTTTGTTTACTGTCCTTGTATCCATGCCTGCTTTCAATCCTCTGCAAAGTTAATTTTGAAGTACCTACATGCTTTTGCCTGCTCTTTCTTTGCTTCTTGCTGCTAGTATGAACAATTGCTCCCATACCCCATTCCCCTATGTGTGCTGAGTTAAGGTATCGCCTGGCAGCATCCCAATTGCTGTCCAGGGCTGAACCTGACCTTCAATAAGGTCTTAACTCCCTAATTCTAAGGCTGACATGCTGGTCAGGAGTGTGCCAGCATCCCAATTGCTGGGCATGACCACCAGCCTGCCATGGCCCCCCTCCCTAATTCCCTTCAATTGTACTTACACTCACTCCTAGTCTCTAAGTTCTTCCCCCCTCCTATGTGCCTTGCCTTGGGACCTTGAGTTCCCTCTGAACTTGGACATTTGAGGGCTGGCCCTTCCGCACTGCACTATAATCTGATTTCTTCAATGATATTTGGGGTGTAAGCATTGCCTGGAACTCTTGAAGTTCCTTGGAACTTTGACACATCCCAAATAAGAGAAGGCTTTGGAAAATCCGATCCTGGAAGTTGGTTTGTCTCATATTATTAGACTCTGAGTCTGGATTAGGTTGATTAGATGTACATGTAATCACTGATAATTTTTATTCTTTCCTCTGATCCATTTGGTCTGTAATAATCTTGTAATAACTACTGGGGGTGTATAGTGAAAGGGATGGGATTGAATGCATGCAAAGGGGTATATACCATGTCTTAGGATATTTACTTTCAAAATTCAGAACCTCATGTGAATACCATGTTTTAGGGTATTTACTTTCAAAATTCAGCATCTCATATAGATGGTATGTTTGTAGAACTTACCTCTTTCAAACCTCTGCATCTCACATAGATACCATGCTCATAGGTTTTATGCATTTCGTATAAATACCATGCCCATAAATCGTTGCTGAAACTCTGCATATCATATAGATAATATGCCTATAGGACTTCCTGCATTTTGCATATGCATCTGTCACTAGGCAAATCTACTTATAAGATTTAAAATAACCAATTGCATATAGATGACATGCCCATAGGATCTCTACATGACAATAACAGCGATAAAATCAGTAACGCCTAGAAAGCATGCCTATAGGAGCTATCAACTAAATCTGAATTGCCCACTCGCTCCTAAGTCTAAAATCAGTGTTAATTTGCTTAAACACTCGCAGAGCTTACAACCAACAATTATTTGTTTTGCAATCAGCTTATTCCTCCGTCCCTGAATTAATAGATATCATGCCTATAGGTCCCGTTTAACACATAGGCAAAAGGTTAAGTAATTAATCAACTATGTCAGTCTTCGACAACTACATCTAAGCAGGACTAATTCGGACTCCCTATCTGGGAAATTTGTGGTAAATCAACCTATCCTACGCTTTAATTTAGTTTAGACCAAATCAAGTATGTGTAAGACATGCTAAACAATTTGTTTCTTAAAATGAGGAGGCCTGTTTGAGCCCTTAATTGCTACTTGTTCCCCTTTTATTGCATTATGTGTTTTGACTGTCGCCCTAGATTTTTATCCTTTTAAACTCTGAAAATCCAAGCTCCCTCCCCTTTAGGATTAGTAGTCCCAAATGCCTCCGGGACTGATAGGTGGGACGGGTAATAGTATGCAGTAGGTAACGATACCATTCCGCGCTTAACACCTTAACGGGGTGGGAAGGGTAGACATGGAGATGATGATCACGCGATAACGCCATGCGTACGATTGGCTACCGGTATTGTGTGGATGATCCATGTGTTTTACAAACCTAGGACCCCTTTCCTTTATATAACTTTGATATTATCAATAAAACTCTGTCTTTCGTTTCAGTCACCAAATTCTTCCTCAACTTCCTGCACTATTCTTTTAAAATTTATGTTCACTCACTTCTTTGTTTAATTTTCTGCACTTGGACATTCCTTTAAACAAGTTGTGAGACCACCTAGATCTTAATGTCAAACATGCTTGTCAACCATTATACATACCTACTTGCAATCTTTATGTGGAATTATTTGTATGCCCGTTTGTATTTAAAGTCACAACATAGCATGGCCGGGAATCACACTAGTGGATCTTGAGGGGTTCCTAACACCTTCCCCTCGAGATAATTTCTAGTCCTTACCCGAACTCTTATTTTCCAACTCAAAACTTGTGGTGTCCTAATGTACTTAATCATTAGGTGGCGACTCTTCAAATCAAAAATCCCAATTCCCAAACGGGAATAGAGTTGTCTTCCCAAATGTCGTAAACCCGATTTCGCGAGAAAAAGGGGGCGTCGACAGAGAGTTGTCTTCCCAAATGTCTTTATGCGGAAAAATTTTCTTTAATACTAGCTGCCCTGGCATGAACTGTCTGGGCTTGACTCTCTTGTTGAAGGCTCTGGACATTCTGTTCTGATAAAGTTGGCCATGACACACTGCATTCATTCTTTTCCCATCTATAAGAGCTAGCTGATCGTAACGACTCTTCACCCATTCTGCATCGTCGAGCTCAGCTTCCTGTATGATCCTTAAGGAAGGAATTTCTACTTCAGCGGGAATGACGGCTTCTGTACCATAAACCAGCATATAGGGGGTTGCCCCAGTTGATGTGCGGACTGTGGTGCGATACCCTAATAGAGCAAATGATAACTTCTTGTGCCACTGTTTATGCTTCTCTATCATTTTCCTCAATATTTTCTTGATATTCTTATTGACGGCTTCTACAACTCCGTTCATTTGAGGCCTGTAGGTTGTAGAATTCTTGTGTCTGATCTTGAAGGTTTCACACATAGCTTTCATCAAGTCACTGTTGAGGTTGAAGCCATTATCAGTAATAGTTGACTTTGGAATCCCGAATCGGCAAACAATGCGGTCGCGGACAAAGTCTGCCACGACTTTCTTAGTCAGTGCTCTATAAGATGCTGCTTCGACCTACTTGGTGAAATAGTCGATTGCTACTAGGATGAACCTGTGTCTGTTGGAAGCGGTAGGCTCGATTGGTCCAATAACATCCATTCCCCAAGCAACGAACGTCCATGGTGAGCTTGTTGTGTTAAGCTCGCTCGGAGGTACCTTTATCATGTCTACATGTACATGACAGCGATGGCATTTCCGGACATACTGGATGCAGTCTGTTTCCATAGTCATCCAAAAGTAACCAGCCCGGAGTATCTTCTTTGCTAAGACAAAACCGTTCATATATGGACCACAGGTCCCAGCATGAATTTCCTCTAGCAACTTGGATGCCTACTTTGCATCGACACACCTCACAAGTCCCAAATATCAGGAGTCCTCCTATATAGGATTCCTCCGCTGTGGAAAAAGTTGTTGGATAATCTCCGTAGTGTGCGTTTCTGAGTATGATTGGCAAGCTCCGGGTACTCTCCTTTTGCCAAATATTCCTTGATATCCTGAAACCAAGGCTTTCCGTCTGCTTCCTCTTCAACATGGGCATAGTAAGCTGGCTGATTATGAATTTTCACTGGAATGGGATCGATGAAATTCTTATCCGGATGTTGTATCATAGATGATAAGGTCTCCAATGCATCAGCGAACTCATTCTGGACTTTGGGGACATGCTGGAACTCCGTCTTTGTGAACCTCTTTCTCAATTTCTGTACATGATGCAGATACGGGAGTATCTTGGAGTTCTTGGTTGCCCATTCTTCATGCACCTGATGTATGATAAAATCTGAATCTCCAATCACTAGCAACTCTTGTACGTTCATGTCAATGGCCATCTTGAGCCCTAAGATGCAGGCTTCATACTCGGCCATATTGTTGGTGCAGGGGAACCTGAGTTTGGCAGACACCGGATAATGCTGACCGGTTTCGGACACCAAGACTGCTCCTATGCCAACTCCTTTGAAGTTTGCTGCTCCATCGAAGAACATTCCCCAACCATTGTAGGATTCTGCAATGCCTTCTCCTATGAATGATACCTCTTCATCGGGAAAATATGTTTTTAAAGGTTCATATTCTCCATCAACAGGGTTTTCAGCAAGGTGGTCTGCCAGTGCTTGTCCTTTGATCGCCTTCTGGGTTACGTACATAATATCGAATTCACTCAGCAGGATTTGCCACTTGGCTAGCTTGCCGGTGGGCATGGGCTTCTAAAAGATGTACTTTAAAGGATCCATCCTTTATATGAGATATGTGGTATAGGCACAGAAGTAATGTCTCAGCTTCTGAGCTACCCAAGTCAAAGCACAACAGGTGCGTTCCAAAAGAGAATACCGGGCTTCGTAGGGAGTGAACTTCTTGCTGAGATAGTAAATGGCTTGTTCCTTTCTCCCCATTTCATCATGCTGCCCCAAAACGCAACCGAAGGCTCCATCTAGTAATGCGATGTAGAGTAATAGGGGTCTACCTGGCTCGGGCGGGACCAAGACTGGTGGTGTTGACAAGTATTCCTTGATTCTGTCGAAGGCCTTTTGGTCACGGTCTATTTGGTAGCGACGTCCTTCTTCAACATCTTAAAGATTGGCTCACAGATAACTGTAGACTGTGCTATGAACCGGCTGATATAGTTAAGTCTTCCCAAGAAACTCATTACATCCTTCTTGTTTTTTGGCGGCGGTAGTTCTTGAAGGGCTTTGACTTTTGATGGATCCAGTTCTATTCCTCGGCGACTCACAATGAACCCAAGCAACTTTCTGGCCGGAACCCCAAATGCACACTTTGTGGGATTCAGTTTCAAGTTGTACCTTCGCAATCTGTTGAAGAACTTCCTCAAATCTTCCATGTGATCAATGGACTTCTTGGACTTAATGATAACATCATCCACATATACCTCAATTTCTTTGTGTATCATATCGTGAAAAATGGTAGTCATGGCCCTCATGTAGGTGGCCCCTGCATTCTTCAGGCCGAACGACATCATTTTGTAACAATACATTCCACACGGCGTAATGAAAGCCGTTTTCTCAGCATCTTCTTCATCCATCCAGATCTGATGATAACCAGCGAAGCAATCAACGAATGACTGTAACTCGTGCTTGGCACAATTGTCGATCAAGATGTGTATGTTCGACAAAGGGAAGTCGTCTTTCGGACTGGCCCGGTTGAGATCCCGGTAGTCGACACAGACTCTTACCTTCCCGTCCTTCTTTGGTACTGGTACCATGTTGGCTAACCATGTCAGATATTCTACTACCCTGAGAACCTTAGCTTTGACTTGCTTAGTGACTTGCTTAGTGTTCATTTCAGCATAGCGCTCCTTATGGAGGAGTATTCGGATGTTATTTCGTCATCGGCTATTTCATGTAATGTTATATTGTGCCATGTGAGTTGTGAACGGCTCGATAATTTTCTTATGTGTTGAGGTTCCGCGTAGCGATGGTGTTATGTGAGCAGGATGGCTCTTTAGTTTCAGAACATATATCACACCTCAGTTGTGCTTGAGTTTGTTGGCTTATGGCGTTATATGTCTCCCCATGGATGGTATTATGCACTTAGCGTGCTTGTGATCGATATTCGGTATTTTGTTGTAGTGAGAAATTTAGTTTGGTGTGTATCTCCTTATGTGAATTTTATGTGTGGATCGGGTGGCGCACCCCATGGGTATGTTGTTTGGATCGGGTTGCATGTAGCAACAGTGTGATGTTGAGTACAGCTCCCTATATCTGTTTTTGCGTGTTTTATTTCCCAATTTCTGAGGAGAGTTCATATTAGTTGCGTGAGTTGAGTAGTCCCTTCCTGAGTTCGTTTTCCTTAGGTATCATGTTCGAGCTTGCAGCCTATTGGCACGTTAAGGCATCATATGAGACTTTTGGTCATGATTGGGGTGGCTTATTGCCTGAGCATTTCGTATTGGTAGAGACGAGATTATTGGATCTAGGATCAGTGCAGTCGGATTATATGGAGTATATTAAAGAGCAAAGATCATTATTTGGTTCAGAATGAGGTAATGGTTCCTGTCAGAAGTATAGACTCAACTATTTATTGACTTGGCAGTCGGTTATAAATTTCTACACATCTCTTCCGTCGTGGCGATATTGCGAGAGTTGGAATGAGACTTATATATATCATGAGGTGCGTTGTGAGCATCAGATTCGAGGGATGTTGGTTATTATGATCAGAGATTGTTATTATGGTCCTGTGAATGATGTGGTGCATGGTGAGAATTTAGCAAAGGTATGCAGTCATGTTCTGGTACCTCGTGTAGTGATTGATACGGTGTTCATCTATTGGAAGCAGGCCTGACGGAGAATTCCGGATGTTGGAATTGGGTACTAAGATTATTTGTTTTAATAAAGGAGAATATCTTCAGATTTGATCGAGTTAATGCGCTCAACTGAGATGTGGTAGCACGGGTAGATGCTCAAGGTGTTAACAGTGATTTCGGACAACTCCGGTGCAGTTCTCCGCACGTTCGAGGACAAACGTATGATTATGTGGGAGAGAATGTAACGACCCGACCGGTCGTTTTGAGCTCTAGCGCGTTGTTCAGCGGTTTGAATCCTTGAGTAGCTTCTCTTCATGTATCATGACTTGTACGCATGGTCGGGATTGAATTCCGAGAAGTTCAGTGTTGATTTGGAGAGAGAATTCTCATTTCGGAAGCTTTAAGTTGAAAGAAATGACTAAGATTGGATATTTGAGTAAACGACCTCGGAATCGGGATTCCAAGGTTCTAGCAGGTTCGTATGATGATTTCGGACTTGGGCGTATGTCTGGACTTGGTTTTGGAAGACCCGGGAACATTTTGGCACCTATTGTGGAAGTTAGCATTTTTGGAAGAATTTCATAAGTTTGGGTTGAAGTGAATTTTAGTGTGATCGATGTCCGTTTGGGATTCCGAGTCTGGGAATAGCTCCGTATGGTGATTCTGGTGTTGGGAGCGCGATCGGAAGTGAATTCGGAGGTCCGTGGGTCTTTTTGGAGTCATTTGGCTAAAGATAGAAATTTGAAGGTTTTTTGAGAAGTTTGACCGGAAGTGGACTTTTTGATATCGGGGTCGGATTCCGATTCCGGAAGTTGGAGTAGGTCCGTAATGTCCAATATGACTTGTGTGCAAAATTTGAGGTCAATCGGACGTGATTTGATAGGTTTAAGCAACGAAAGTAGAAGTTTGAAGTTCTAAAGTTCATTAAGTTTGAATCGAGGGTTGATTTAGGATTTTGATGTTGTTTGATGTGATTTGACGCCTCGAGCAGGTCCGTGTTATGTTATGGGACTGAGTTGTGCGATTGGACGGGGTCCCGGGGGCCTCGGGTGAGTTTCGGACGTGCGGGAGGAGTATAAAACACACCAGATTTTCTGGTGTTCTTGGCAGCAGTTGCAGGTCTCGCAAATGCGAGAAATTGTTCGCATTTGCGAGTGAGGCTTTGCATTTGCGATGGAGCCTGGCCTGAGGCAGAGTTCGCATTTGCGATATATTGGTCGCATTTACTACCTCAGCAGAGTCTGCATTTGCGACTCATTGGTCGTATTTGCGACCTTTGTAGGGGAGGCCCATGTTTGCATTTTCGACCGTCGTGTTTGCGAACCAGGTGTCGCAAATGCGACATCTGAGGCCTGTGCACATCTATTAATTTCGAGACTTAGTCATTTAGCTCATTTCCTTTCATCTCTTGGGCGATTTTGGAGCTTTTGGAAGAGGGTTCTCACCTAGCACTTTGAGGTAAGTAATTTCTACACAACATGAGTTAAATACATAGATTATTGTTAGATTAACATGTCAAATTTAGGGAAACTCAAGGGTTTAGATGAAAAACCTAGGGTTTGATAAAAACAAGATTTAACCACAAAATTTGTTATGGAATGGAGCAAAAATCATATATTCTTGATCCTTAAGTTATGGGTAACAACTTTCTTCAAAAAAATTCCGGAATCCGGGCACGTGGGCCCGGAGATGAATTTTAGGAACCTTGCATTTAGGGTTGGGAAATTGGTTTAATAATTAGAATATGAACTTTTGAGCATGTATTGACTAGCTCTTACCCCATTTGAATAGTTTTGGATCGTTCAGCTCCGATTTTGAGGTTTGAGCGCGTTCTTGAATCGGAATATAGGCTTCGGAGCGAGGTGAGTCTCCTTTCTAACCTTGTAAGAGGGAATTGTCCCCCATAGGTGAATTAATTGGGTGTGTGCTGCTATTTGCGGGGGCTACGTACGCACGAGGTGACGAGAGTCTGTGCGTGCTACTATTATGCTTATGTCCGGGTAGTCTAGGACCCAAAAGCATGCTTTACTTGTAATACTTGTAACCTTATTGATAGTTTAAATTGCTTAAATCATATCGAAGTGGCAAATGACTTTCTAAAAGAGTTAAACTTCATTTTCCTGACTTGTAAAAGAAAAATTTACACCTCCTTGAATAATTGTTTCCCTGATGAAGTCTTGATTGACTGATTAAATGTGTGTTTCTATGTGTACCTGCGTCACATGTATGATTCGCGAGTAGGGTGATTGTTTGTTTATATTTGACCACGTCGCATGTATGATTCGCGAGCGGGGTAATAGATGCATCTATGGTTCGCGCCATTTGACCCTCTGGCAGTGCACAATTTAAATATTGTTGGATCGGGTCGTACAACATCGGCATGATTTGCGCATGCTTGTTATGTTTGCCTTGAGATTTATAAATGTTGATATTCGTTCTCCCTGGCCTGAGATAAATGTATAAATAATGAAAAGGAATTTGGAAATTTCTTATGAAAGAAAGAATTGTTTATTTGTTTTATTCTATTGAGTTGCAACCATGTTTATAAAACCTTTGATTTATTATGTTATTGGCGTATCATTATTGGACCACTGGTAAGTGTCGAAGTCGACCTCTCGTCTCTACTTCTTCGAGATTAGGCGGGATACTTACCGAGTAAACGTTGTTTTCGTACTTATGTTACACTTGCTGTGCATTTTTGTTGCACAAGCACATGTATCTCTAGTGGCCTAATGGGTGTAGCAGAATGGATGATACGGAGACTAGGTGAGTTGCATTCCTTGAGGCGACCCGCAGCCAGTATAGTCTCTTTCAGTGTATTGTATTTACTTTCTGTCCAATTTGTATTCCGGACAGTTATTGTACTTTATTGATTTCTTAGTGATTGCTCATGCACTTGTGACACCGGGTTCTGGGATGATTATGGGATTATTTAATATTGAGTTTGTTAAAGACATCAATATCTATTCAGTGAAATTCATTACTTATTGTTTAATATGTAAAGGAAACGATTTCAAAAATATTAAAACAAGAAATTACTAGTAAATTGGTGTTGGCTTGCCTGACAATGGTGTCCGGCGCCATCACGACCCTTAGTGGATTTTGGGTCGTGACAATTTCGTAATTTTTCAAAAATTTTAAACACTCCAAAAAGTTGTTTTTTAAAATTCACTTTAAATCACCCAGAAAAATTCAAAAATAACTCCAAATTGTATCCAAGTCCAAACACAACTTTAATTTTTAAATGCCATTTTCACTTAATTTTTTTACTTTTTCCAAAATTTCACAATTCTTATGTCCAAACGCCCACTTAATATCTTTAGGTTAATAGCTCTTTTTCTTTTTATTTTTTTACTTTTTTTAACTATTAAATAGTACTTAAATTTGAAATACATTTTTTTGACAATCCATTTGGCAGAGCCTAGGGCTAGTTTTTTATATATATAATGAAATTAAGAAAAATAATGTGTCATGAAATCCAAGGAAATGAAAAAATAAACTTTGCAATACTAAATATGACCTATTATCAAAATTGAGTAAAATAGTCAGCAATGATACCACATGAGATATAATGAGCATTTAAAAATAAAAGCCAGCCCATGAAGCCCATTAATGTTCATGTCCACTTGAGAAATCTGCTTCTTGCAAGAATAGCCTCTATCATGATTGGCCACTGCCCATATCTTTCAACAATATCCTTCTTCATTGCTAGCCACCGCCCAATTCCAATGCTTGCACAAGTAGCCAACTTCCTTTTGTAACAAAATAGCCATTGAATATCATAATGTGTTGTCTTTGCGATCATTTTTGTGTGAATTCCTTGGTCTATTTCTTGCAAACCTTTTGTGTATACCTTGTTGGGAAGTACTAGACATTTGCCTCCTCCATTTTGAATTCAGATGTTGCCAAAACCAAGTTATCTAGCAATGTCTAGCGTTATGTAACGCGTGAGAGGGACTATGCAGCGCCAGGTTCCTCGCGAGAAAGGGACTGTGCGTCGCCAGGTGCAAGGCGAGTTGTAGCTGGCGTTTATCCTCGCATCGCCAGGTCTTTAGCGAGATGGACCTGGCAAAATCCATTGCGTCGCATAGGTGTTGTCTCTCTACTGGGAGCGCCAGGCCAGGTCTAGAGCAGTGATAAACCCTGCGCGTTGCCATGTAGCAAGGTGAAGCTGGCAAATTCCTTGGAGTCGCCTGGTGATTGAGCTCGCTGGGAAGGTCGTTAGGTCTGCTAGTGTTGCTTGCCTTTGTTGTTGCTCCAATATATCACTTTGCCAAACTTGTTTCATGCTATGAATGTTCATTTGCCTCATTTGTTTCATGCTTGTGCATGCCATCTTTCCTCCTTCAAAGGAATGAGCACATAGTACTAATACCACCCATAGAAGTTGAAATAAATGGCAAGGCAGGAGTACAATACATTAGTCTACTGACCCGCGAGTGTAACGACCCAGCCTGTCGTTTTGTGTATTGTAGTCTTGTTCCCCTATTTATTGTATTTTCTATGTTCACTTATGGTTATGTGACTTGTCGGGGTGGTTGGTTTGGTTTCGGGGCATTGTTTGAGTGAATAGGGATACTTAGTCCCAAGGTTGGAAGCTTAAGTTGAAAGAGTTGACCGAAGTATGACTTTTGTGTAGACGACTCCGGAATAGTATTTTGATGATTCCAATAGTTTCGTATGGTGATTTTTTACTTAGCGTATGCCCGGTATTGATTTGGAGGTCCGTAGGATGATTTGGTACTTTTTGGTGAAAGTTGGAAAGTTGAAGGTTTAGAAGGTTGAGAGGTTTGACCGGGAGCCGAATTTGTTGATATCGGGTTCGAATTTTTATTTCGGGAGTTGGAATAGGTCTATTTTGTCATTTGGAACTTGCATGCAAAATTTGAGGGCATTCGGAGTTGATTTGATATGGTTCGACATGAGTTTTAGAAGCAGGAACTTCATTAGTTTCATTAGGCTTGAATTAATGTGTGATTCGTGATTTTGGTGTTGTTTGATGTGATTTGAGGCTTCGTTTAAGTTTGTATTGTGTTTTAGGACTTGTTGCTACGTTTGGGGGGTCCTGGGGCCTCGAGTGTGTTCCGAATGGGTTATGGACCATATTCATCATGTTTGGACTACTGATAAGATATCTGGTGTGCTCTTCATTGCGATCGCGACACAGTAGTCGCGTTCGCAGAGGATTCTTGGTTGGTAGGCAAAGTTATCTTTGCATTCGTGAGTTTGGGAATGCGTTCGCGATGCTTTGGAGGGCAGTGGCCTTCACCGAATGCGTGATGGAGGACGCGTTTGCGTAGAACGGAGGGAGGCTGGGGCATCTGTCCTGAAGCCTTCACGTTCGCAGGTGAGTTTACGCGTTCGCGTAGGCATGGGATCGTTTGGTCATCACATTTGCGACTATGGTGTCGTGTTCGCGGAAGAGGATTGTGCTACCGGAAGATTTTATTCTTCGCGATCGCGAAGGGTATTGCCTGGGGAGATTGTTTTAAAACTCTATTTCGAGGGCTTGAGTTACATATCACATTTTGAGTTAGATAGCTCAGTTTTGGGCGATTTTGGAGGGGATTTTCACTATTTGGATTGGGGTAAGTATTTTTCACTCGGATTTGTTATTATTTCATGATTCCATCTTTTTTTTAGTATTTAATTGGTGAATTATAGTAAAGAAATGGGGGATTTTAATAAAAACATTCTAATGTAAAAATTGAGGATTTGAAGATCGATTTGAGGTTAGAATTGGATGAAATTCGTATGGTTGAACTCGTAATTTAATGGGTGTTCGGAATTTGTAAGTTTGATCGGGTTTCGTAGTACAGGCCCCAGGGTTGACTTTTTGATTTTGATTAAGATCAATACTTTAATTTTTGAAGTTATTTGATGATATTAAGTTGTTTGTGACTAGATTCAAGTCTTTCGGAGGCCAATTCTCATGGGAAGGGCTTTTTGGAGTATTGATTTGCGTGTTTTGAGGTAAGTGATATATCTTAACTTTTATTTGAGGGTGTTTAACCTGGGAACTATGTTAAATGAATGGTATTAGGGTGACGTGCATGCTAGATGACGTGTGTGTGTACGTACACCGGTGCGTTTATGATTTGAGATGAATTTTAGATTATCATAGGATTAGTTGGATATCATGCCCCGTTATATCTGTGTTTCTAAACCTATATGTTTATTTGAGTTCTAATTCATGTTAGAAATCATGTCTAGGCTATGTGTTATTCGTTTGAGTCTCAATAGGGCTATTCTTGCTGTCTCTGAACTATTAGCCTTACTTGTACACATGTTCTCAGTCATGATACTATATCCGTGTATGATATCTCTATCTCAGTACTTGTTATTTGATTCCTCACATATTTTTGATACATTCTATCTATAACATTAGTAAGATGTGTTTATCTGATATGTTGAGATGTCGAGATGTTGTTACTTATTGTATTGTTATATTATCTGATATGTTGAGATGTTAATATTGTAATATTATTTGAGATGTTGTTACTTATTGAGTACATGGGTTCGATTATACTCATCCTACACTCTGTACTTCGTGTGCAGATCCAGGTACTTCCGAACGAGGTGATCTCTAGAGTTCTGTTGTTACCAGCTTTTGGGAGACTACGAGGTAGCTGTTATACCGTCCGCCGATCTTGAATTTCTCTTTCATTATTTATATTATTACTTTTCTACTATTCAGACAGTTGTATCAGAGGATTTATCTTGTATTTTGATATTCAGTAGATGTACTCATTGACACTAGGTCTTTGGGATTATTGTGGTAGTATTCTAGTTGTTTTCATATGATATTTTATGATATTTTCGTTGTTGAGTTATTAAACCATGTTCATTCAAATTCTTAATTATTATGTGATTGTTGGCTTGCCTAGCAAGTAGTATTATGCATCATTGCGGCTCCAGTGGGAGTGGGCCGTGACAACGAGCTGGCATCAGAGCTAGGTTACTTAGGTCTCACGAGTCATGAGCAAGTTTAGTAGAGTCTTGCGGATCGGTCAGAGACTTTTATCTTCGAGAGGCTATCAAACTATTAGGAAACTTCACTTTCTGGCATTTTTGTCATTCGAATTTATTATTTCTGAAGTTTGAACCTTGACACTTCTATTCTCTCACAGATGGTGAAGACACGTGCGATCGAATAAGGCGAACGAATAAAATACCACCAGTTAGGGCCGCGAGCGGTCGGGGCCGCGGTAGAGGCCGAGGTGGGGCTCGCACTACAGCCAGAGCAGCACCTGTGGAGCCACTAGTTGCTCCAGCTATGGAGCATGTTCCAGATATAGTTGAGTTGGTGGGACCAGTTCAGGCACCAGTAGTGCCCATTGTTATTCCTGGCCTTTAGGAGGCCTTGGCCCAGATTTTGACTGTACGCACGAGCCTAGCTAAGGCAATTTTGATTCCAGTTGCACCAGCAACCTCACAGGCTGGGGGAGGTGCCTAGACTCCCGCCGCCCGTACTCCAGAGCAGCTAGTTTAGGTCCATCAAACACCGGGGGTACTACCAGTTCAGTCGATTGTTGTTGCTCGGGTCAAGGTTGGTCCACCTTTAACCGATGAGCAGCGGAAGTGGTTGGAGCGGTTTGGGAGGCTTAAACCTCCAAAGTTCAACAACGGAGAGTCATAGAATGCTCAAGATTTTCTAGATCGGTGTTAGTAGACGACGGGTATTTTGGAGACCAGTGGAGTGGCATTTACCACTTTTCAGCTGACATGGGAGGCCTACAGATGGTGGCATGCATATGAGTTGAGCAGACCAGTTGGCACATCACTACTTACATGGCATGAGTTCTCACTTCTCTTGTTAGAGAAGTTTGTTCCACATACTCGCAGAGTGGAGCGTAGAGATTCTGAAAAGCTACGCTAGGGGGATATAACTGAGACTCAGTACGATATGAGATTTTGGAATCTAGCCCATCATACCTTATGGTTGGTCCCCTCAAAGAGAGAGGATTAGAAGGTTCATTGATGGTCTACGCTACAATCTGGCTCGAGAGGCTGAGACGGATGCTAGGTTCGACCAGGTGGCCGATATTGCTAGATGCTTGGAGTAGGTTCGCAGACTTGAATGTGAGGAGCGAGAGGGAAAGAGTCCTCGTGGTTTAGGTGGGTTCATTGGTACCTCATCTGGAGGTCAGTCATATCACAGCAGAGGTCGTCCTTTCCAAACCACTCCGTTGGCTCATCAGGATCATCATGGTGCATCAGCTAGCCATGGTTCATAGCACTCTCCCGGTTCAGTCATCTTTCAGTGCACTCCCAGCTCAAAGCTCATACCGTGCTCCATCAGATTAGGGTTCGTCGGTACCGGGTTCTTCTAGTGGTTATTCTTGTTCTTGGAGTCCGATTTAGGCCCCGCATTCATTTCTAATTTGAGGTTGCTACGATTGTGGAGAGTTGGGCATGTGGGGAAGTATTGTCTCCGTCATTACAAATGTCTAGTGCAACCAGGAGGCCATCCTATGACTCTTGTACCAGTTGCTACACCACCCGCTCAGCCAGCTCGGGGTGGAGGTCGTGTAGGTCAAGGTCTCCCTAGAGGGGGAGGTCAGTCAGGTGGTGGTCAGGCTTGTTTCTATGCATTCCCAGCCAGACCAGAGGCAGTTGCTTCCGATGCTGTGACCAATGTTTTAGTGTGCCATAGGGATGATTCAGTATTATTTGATCCTGATTCTACTTATTCGTATGTTTCATCATACGACGGACGGGTAGTCCGAGCATACTATTCGGATCTTAGAGGACATGTTACGTACCTGTCTGATGGATTTCGGAGGTTCATGGGATCAGTTTCTACCGCTTGCAGAGTTTGCCTAACATAATGGCTTTCGGTCGATATCCAGATTGCCCCTTATGAGGCCTTATATGGGAGGATATGTCGTTCTCTGGTTGGTTGGTTTGAGACTAGGGATGCTAAGTTGTTGGGGACTGATTTGGTCCGTGATGCATTAGAGAAGGTAAAGTTGATCCAGGAAAGGCTTCGTACAGCACAGTCCAGGCAGAATAGTTATGCCAATATGAAGGTTAGTGATGTTAGACATATGGTGGGTAAGAAGGTTCTGCTCAGAGCGTGCCCATGAAGGGTGTGATGAGGTTCGGGAAGAAGGACAAGTTGAGCCCTCGGTATATCGACCCTTTTGAGGTGCTTGAGAGGATTGGAGAGATGGCTTACAGACTTGCATTGTCACCTAGTCTATCGGGTGTTCACCCATTATTTCATGATTCTATGCTCCGGAAGTATTATGGTGATCCGTCACGGTGCAGCTAGACGGGGATCGGACATATGACATGGAGCTGGTGGCCATTTTGGGCCGACAGGTCGGGAAGTTGAGGTCAAAGAATTTAGCGTCAATGTAGGTGCAATGGAGAGGTCAGCAGGCCGAGGAGGCTACATGGAAGACCGAGCAGGAGATGCTGAGCAGATATCCACACCTATTAGAGACTCCAAGTATGATTCTAGACTCGTTCGAGGATGAACGTTTGTTTAGGAGGGGGAGAACCTAACGACCCGGCCGGTGGTTTTGTGTACTATAGCCCTGTTCCCCTATTTATTGTCCCTTCAATATATATATTTGTGATTCTGTAACTTACCGGAGTGGTTGGTTTGGTTTCGTGACAGTGTTGAACTGAATTGGGACACTTAGTCCCAAAGTTGGAAGCTTAAGTTAAAATAGTTGATCGGAGTTTGAATTTTTGTAGAGTAATCCAGAATGGTATTTTGATGATTCCAATAGCTTCGTATGGTGATTTTTGATTTAGATGCATGCCTGGATGTTGATTCAGAGGTCCGTAGGTTGATTTGGTGCTTTTTGGCAAAAGTTAGAAAGTTGAAGGTTTGGAAGGTTGACTTTGTTGATATCGAGTTTGGAGTTTTGTTCTGAGAGTTGGAATAGGTCCGTTGTGTCATTTGGATATTGCATGCAAAATTTGAGGTCATTCGAATTTGATTTGATATGGTTCGGCATGAGTTTTAGAAGTTGGAAGTTCATTAGGCTTGAACTGACGTTCGATCCGTGGTTTTGGTGTTGTTTGATGTGATTTGAGGCTTCGAGTAAGTTCGTATTGTATTTCAGGACTTGTTGGTATGTTTGAATGGGGTCCCAAGGGCCTTGGGTGTGTTTCGGATGGGCTACGAACCATATTCATCATGTTTGGTCTACTGATATGATATCTGGTGTGCTCTTCATCATGATCGCGACACAGTAGTCGCGTTCGCGGAGGCTTCTTGGTTGCCAGACAAAGTGTTCTTTGCATTCCTGAGTTTGGGAAGGCGTTCGCGATGCATTGGAGAGCAGTGGCCTTCGCGGACGCGTGATGGAGGACGTGTTCGCGTAGAGGGGAGGCCGACTGGGGCATTAGGCCTTAAGCCTTCTCGTTCGCAGGTGAGTTTACACGTTCACGTAGGCATGGGATTGTTTGGTCATCGCATTTGCGACTATGGTGTCGCGTTCGCTAAAGAGAATTGGGCAGCTGGAATATTTTGTTCTTCGCGATCACGAAGGCATTTCTATGATCACGAAGGGTAATACCTGGACAGATTGTTTTAAAACTCTGTTTCGACGGTTAGAATTTTATATCACATTTAGAGTTAGAGAGCTCGCTTTTGGGCAATTTTAGAGGAGATTTTCGTGATTTGGATCGGGGTAACTGTTTTTGACTCGGTTGTTATATTTCATGATAGCATTTAATTGGTTAATTAAAGTGAAAAAATTGGGGATTTTAGTAAAAACATCCTAAAGTGAAAATCGAGGATTTGAAGGTCGATTTAAGGTCGGGATTGGACGAAATTGGTATGGTTGAACTCGCAATTGAATGGTATTCCAAATATGTGAGTTTGACTGGGATCCGGGGTGCGGGCCCGGGGTTAACTTTTTGATTTTGATAAAGATCAAAGCTTTATTGTTTGAAATTGTTTCCTACGGCATTATTTGTTGATATTTAGTTGTTTCTAACTAGATTTGTTTCGTTCTGAGGCCGATTCGTGTGGGAAGGGCTTTTGGAGTATTAATTTGTGCGTGTTTTGAGGTAAGTAACATATGTAAACTTGGATTTGAGGGTGTTTAACCCTGGGAACTACGTTAAATGAAAGGTATTGGGGTGTCGTACGTGCTAGGCGACAGGCGTTGTACGTGCACCGGTGTGTTTATGATTTGAGATTAATTATGGATTATCATGGGATTGGTTGGCTATCTTGCCTTGTTATATCCGTGTTTCTAAACCTGTATGTTTATTTGAATTCTAATTCAAGTTAGAAATCATGTCTAGGCTATTTGCTATTTGTTTGAAACTTGATAAGGCTATTCTTGTTGTCTCTGAGCTATTAGCCTTATTGGTACACATGCTCCCAGTCATGATGCTATAACGTGTATGATATCTCTGTCTCTATACTTCTTATTTAATTCCTCAGATGTTGTTGATGCCTCTTATGTGTAACACCGTTAAACTTAGTATTGTGAGATGTGTTTATCTGAAACTTGAACGAGAAATGACTGATTTTGGGCCATAGAGTGGATTTGGTATTGATTTTGAGGTGACGCGTATACCATGCCCATATTTGGGATAAGTGTTATTGATTTGAGGCGACGCATGCTGCAGGCCTCAATATTGGGTTGTATGATTATGATTAGAGCTTGGGTAGGATCTGCCCCTCTGGAGTTTGACATGCCAGTAGTAGGCGCAGTCACAATGTTTTATATGTGCTTGATCATGGGTAGTTATGTCACGCATCCGTACAGTGCTAAGTGTGATTATTCTTGATGGATCCATTGTTATATTGTTGATTTAACATGTATATTTGACATGTAGGCATAAAAATGTACTTTTTTCATGCTAGCTGATAAGTAAAAATATTTTATCCGTGTTGGGTTGTAACTGTTATAAATAGAATGCATGCCTAAAATTTTTAAATGTGAACAAGCTGAACATAATATCATTGAGCTACATGTTTGTACTGTTTCCTTTATATTATGAACTGTTATTGGTTATTGATATTGGTATCTGACCGTTGTTCCTGAGCTCATCATTTCTTTCAGCCCAAGGTTAGTGTTGTTACTTATTGAGTACATGAAGTAGGTTCTAATTGTACTACACTCTACACTTCGTGTGCTGATCCAGGTACTTCCGGACGAGGTGATCTCTAGAGTTCTGTTGCTATCAGCTTTTAGGAGACTACGAGGTAGCTGCTATACTGTCCGCTGACCTTGAAGTCCTCTTTCATTATTTCTATTATTACTATTATACTATTCAGACAGTTGTATCAGAGGATTTGGCTTGTATTTTGATATTCTGTAGTGCTTATGTACTAGTTGACACCAGGTCTTTGGTATGACTGTAGTAGTATTCTAGTTGTTTTCATCATAAATTTCATGATATTTTCCACTGTTGAGTTATTAAACCATGTTCATTCGAATTCATAATTATTATGTGACTATTGGCTTGCCTAGAAAGTAGTGTTAGACAATGTTGCGGCTCCGGTGGGAGTGGGTCTGTCACAACTAATTCTCTCATGTAGGCCGTGATGGCGCCCAACGTTACCGCTAAGGCAAGCCAACAGTGAACTAACCATGTGCTTGTTTCTTTGAACAATTTAGAAATAGTTGATTTTAATTATTGAATAAATAAGAAGTGAAAATTTAATAAAATGTGAAGTAAACAATTTTAAGAGCAAATGGATGAAGTAAATAATCAAAAATCCATCAAGTATCTACTAGCATAATTTCCAAGACCTTGTATCAAAAGTGTATGAGCTACTAGTATAATATACAAAAATACTAAACTACTGTCTGAAATGAAGTAAACAGGAAGTAAATGCAAAAGAAAGACTTTGGGTGCTGCAGAACGGGCTCGTAAGACAGCTCACCAAAGAGTCTCGGAGAATCAGGAGTGCGTGCCGGGATGATAACCAGATGCACCTGCCTCAGATCCTGCACAGTAGTGCAGAAGTGTAGCGTGAGTACATAAATATTATGTACCCAGTAAGTATCTAGACTAACCTCGAAGAAGTAGTGACGAGGTGCCAACTTCAACACTCACTATGGGCTAGCAATAAAATATCAAAATATCTAAATTGGCATGAGCTATGTAATTCACAATGACACCTTAATAACAAGCAGTAAATAAACAATTCTTTCACAAATAGTTAATCCCAAATAATTTTCCATCATTTAATGATTTTAACCTCTCGGGCCAATAAAACGATATCAAGTATAACTAGGCTCCAAGTATTATCACGCACGATTTATACCGAGGTCATACGGCCCGATCCAAAATACATACATACATACATACATACATACATATATATACTATATATATATATATATATATATATATATATATATATATATATATATATATATGTATATATACATATATATATTGTGCACTGCCGAGGGTCGAACGGCACGAACTATAGATGCATCTATTCTACCGCCGAGGAGTTCGTCCCGCTCCACAAGAAGAGAAGATACTTTATAAACATCCAATTTAAAGGTTATTAAGAGGGTAATATACAAAGAAGCACAAGTTCCTATTAACAGTCAAGTAACCCGCCAAAACTCAAGTAAATGAAATTCGATCTTTTAGAATTCCTTTATCAAGTTACAATATAATTTAAGCACTTTAATTAACAAGAAGGGTGCAAACATTACAAGTATTTCATGATTTGGGTCCTAAACTACCCGTACATAAGCATAATTAGTAGCTACGCACGGACTCTCGTCACCTCGTGCGTACGTAGCCCCCACAATTAGAAGCACATATTAATTCAAATCACCTATGGGGTAAATTCTCTCTTACAAGGTTAGAAAAGAGACTTACCTTGTCTGAGGCTCACTTCCGATCCACAACTATGCTTTAAATCCTCAACTCGGTGCGAAACGACTCGAAACTAGTCAAATGTTATATAAAAGAATCAATACATGTTCACCGGTTCATAATTTAACTATTAGAGTAATTACCCAACCCCAAATGGAAGATTCCTAAAATATACCACAGAGCCCACGTGTCCGGATTTTTGAAATTTTTGAAGATAAATGTTACCCATAGCCTCATGAAATCAAATATGTAATTTTCACCCCATTCCATAATCATTTTCGTGGTTAAATCCCACTTTTATAAAGAACTAGGTTTTTCAACTAAACCTATATATTTCACAATTTTACATGTAAAACCTACCCATAATCTATGTATTAAACTTATATTGGGTAGGAATTACTTAACTTCAATAGCTAGGTTGAAATCCCCCTCTTTAAAGCTCCAAAATCGCCAAAGAGTGTAATACATGAACTCAAAAATGGCCTAAGTCCCGATTCAAAATAGCACTGCCCAGTTGCCCCTTCTTCGCGAATGCAGAAAGGGCCTCGCGTTCGCGAAGGCAAATCTCCCAGACCCAGATAAATACCCATCACGAATGCGGAAGGGGCATCACGACCGCGGAGACTTGCTTAACCTACCCTACGCGAACACGAGGGCTCCTTCGCGAACGCGAAAGGTAATGGGTACTGACACTCCCAGGCCCCTTTCTTCTACGCGAACGCGAGAGGACCTTCGCGAACGTGTAGGCCTGGGTTCTCAAAGCTCTACGAACACGACCACCTGATCCCGAACGCTAAGAGCAAATTTCCACACTGCCCAAATCCTTCATCACGAACGCGTGGGTCCTTCCGCGTTCGCGAAGAAGGAGACCATAAGTGGAATTTTTGTTTGTCTAACTTAGCTCCAGGCGGTCCAAAACACACCCGTCAAGACCCCGTCCAAATGCACCAAAAAGTCTATAAACATCATACGGACCTGCTCGAACTCTCAAAATGCATAAAATAACAACAAAACCAAGAATCACACCCCAAAAGCAAATTGAATCAAGTTATGAACTTCAGGTTTCCAAATCGCTTTGAACGCTGCGAATCATACCTAGACTACTCCGAATGACACCAATTTTTGCATGCAAGTCTCAAATCACCATACGGAACTATTCCCGGACTTGAAATCCCAATTGGACCTCAACAACATCAAATGCTACTTCAAACAAAATTTAAAGAACTTTAAAACCTTCAAGATGCCAACTATCTATATTAAGCGTCGAAACGCTCCCGACTCATCTAAACCCGATTCGAACATACGCCCAAGTACGGAATCATCATACAAACCTATTGGAACCGTCAAATCTCGGTTCCAAGTTCGTTTTCTCAAAACATTGACCAAAGTCAAACTTAGCTCTTTTTACCAACCATAAGCAATCAAGTGTTCCGATTTCAACATGAACCCTTCCAAGCCCCGAACTAACCATCCCCGCAAGTCATAAAGCAGTAAAAGCACATACGGGGAGTGTTATATATGGGAATGGGGTTCTATAAAGCAAAATGACCGGTCGGGTCATTACATTCTCCACCTCTTAAACAAACGTTCGTCCTCGAACGGGTCTAGAATGATACACGGCATGCTGAATAAGTGTGGATATTTGCTCCACATGTCCTGCTCCAAAGTCGCCTCCTCGACTAGTTGGCTCCTCCACTAAACCTTTACCGCAGAAATCTTCTTGGACCTCAACTGGAAAACCTGCCTATCAACAATGGCAATTGGCTCTTCCTCATAACCTAGACTCTCATCTAGCTGAACCGTGCTAAAGTCGAACACATGCGACCTATCGACATGATACCTCCGGAGCAGACACGTGGAAAACTGGATGAACTCCCGATAGACTAGGAGGCAAAGCAAGCTCATAAGCAACCTCCCCAACTCGTCTCAACACCTCAAATGGGCCTATAAACCTTGGGCTCAACTTGCACTTTTTCCTGAACCTCATGATTCCCTTCATCGGCGAGACCTTCAGGAGAACTTTCTCGCCTACCATAAATGATAAATCACGCACCTTCTGATCCGCTTAACTCTTCTATTTGGATTGTGCTGTGCGAAGTCGCTCCTTAGTCAACTTTACCTTTTCCAAGGCATCCTTTATCAAAACAATACCATATAACTGTCATGCCCCAAAATCCGAGGAGCGCGACCGGCGCTCAACCGAGTAAACCCGACCGAGCAAGCCTGATAGGTTTCATTCTACCCAAATTAATTCATGAATAAAAATGAGATGAACTCCATTAATCATACTTTGTACATATATCATTAACGACTTCCATTTCATTTCCATTAGCAACTTCATTCATAATTTTCAAAAATATTACAAGTTTTCTACATCTTTGCCAAATATTAATATTTCTAATTCAATTCCCCTTTATCAAACTCCACCCACAACCTGTCTATGGAGCCTCTAAATATAACTGAGGAATAATATGGAAATGCCGGCAACAAGGCTCCGGCTATACCTCAAAATACAATAGTACATGATAAACAGATGAAACAGGACCCCAAAATGAAGTGGGGCTCACCAAGTCAGCTGAAAGGAAGATGCGTCACTAGCTGCGACCAACACTGCCTGCTATGGAAACACCTACATCCATTTAAAGACGTAGCGCCCCCGATAAAAGGGACGTTAGTGACGTCGAATAGCACTAGTATGTATAACTAAACACCATCTCATTAGAAAGAAATATCATAAGGACAACAAAGCTTCACATAAGCACCACGTCAACAATATGAGAGGCTCACATAGTTTTCACAAAATTTCTAAAATTTTAGATTGGGGCATTCAATATTGTTGCATCATTATCCACATTAACACCGCTTCCTTGAGCAGAGTCCGATCACGGCCCGATCGGCTAAGCCGTCTCCCCAGTTACCATTATTTCATTCTCACTTTCCAATTTCAATCATCAATACATTACCACCGTGTGTGTATAACATGGCGTTCGATCACCGCCCGATCGGCTAAGCCGTCTTACCAAGACGTTACCTCAATCACAATTTCTTCCTCACTTTCCAATTTTAATATCAGCACAATACCACCATGTGTGTAGCATGGCGTCCGATCACGGCCCGATCGGCTAAGCCATCTTACCCAGACGTTACCCTTTTCCATTAATCGTCTCACTTCAATTTTTGTTTCACATATATTAGTTCATAGGCACTTAGGGCCACAATTTCCCCATCATGTCCACTTTCAATACAAACATTGCAATTTAGGATAACAGGTACAAACAGGAGCAATTCAAGTGTAAACATAAATACGATTTCACAAAGTTGGCATGACAATCTCAATTTAAATCCTGACATTGAGGTCTAGGCATTCCGGCCACAATTACCACATTCCAACGTTTCACATAGTTCCCATTTTCAACATTTACTTTGCCACTTAAGACCATAGGCACATACAAAAGAAATTTAAGTCATAAGCATAGAGAGGAATTCATCTAGTTTGGCATATTAGTCCTAAAGTAACCTTGGCATGATATTTTGGCATTTAGCACATAGTTCATGTTCTCCACACATCCTCCATTTACAAAGAAAACACATTAAACATATGAAGAAGTACCTACCACATACATTTTCACAACACCAATTCATGTGAAATAACAATCAATTCATCAATCCAATTTCAGTCTTACCACATTTGCATATACACAAACGGAGCTTGATTTCTAATAAAAGGGGGTTTTAGCCATACATACCTTGTTTAAGCTTTCCTTAAGTTACTACGACGTTCCGGAAATTCTAGCAATCCCAATCTCTTGTAGTAAGAATCTTGAGGATCCCCACTTGTAGTGTTCTTAATCAATTTAGGGGTTTGAATGGGAATCTTGGATCATAGGAGGGAAGTATGGGACGGTTTCCCTTGATAGAGCAAGTCCTAGCTCAAAAAAATGACTTAGAGACTCTCCATACCTGGTCTTGGGGTATTTATAGGGATGCTAGGCGCGCGACCGCGGTCAAACCGCGCCCAGGACGCGGTGGCCGCGCTTGTACCTCGCTCGGGAGGCAGAAACTCTCATTTTTCCTGCGGACGCGCATCTTACACAGGTCTGGCAAAATGGTCATAACTTTCTGTATTCACCTACAAATGACAAACGGTTTGATGCGTTGTAAACTAGACTCAAAGATATTTAATTTGATAGGTTGTGCATCACATAACACCTTATATAAATGTAGATATGCTTGTACAAAGTGAGGTCTTATGCGTACTCATTTACAACTTTAGCCTATTATGAAATTTTCTAACTTGACTTAGACTTAGGCCCCCCATTAGACCCCACATTACTTATTTAAAGACTTATACACTTATATACCAAATCCAATTGATGCCCATCATGTTAATAGCACATAAAACATTATAGTTAGCTTACATGGCACCACGAAATCCTAATTTACTTAGCGAAATTTTCCGGGGCCTCTCATTCTCCCCCGCTTAGGATCATTCATCCTCGAATGAGAGGTAGAGCCCGCCTCAAACACCTAACATAACATATCTCTTTTCTAACCTACCTCAAGTCCCTAAATTTTGACTAACTCCGAAATTTCTCAGAAATTTCGGCAGAGTCTCCTTTGTATCTAGGCCTATCCACCTGTCAGAGAACCACCAAAACCATCCTAAAAACACATCCACAACTTGACAAAGAACCACAAGGTATATATCAATAACATGAACCTCAACATTACAAGCACTACATTATCACGATGATACCTGGACATGGACTGCACATTTTTAAATCATAACACCTAGAAGGTACCTTTCAAATCAAAAACCAACTGCTATACAATCAAGAGAAAGTATTTTATTTCCGCAACACTCTCGGCCTCCCATGTGTCCTCTCATACCTAAAACTTTTCCAGAACACATTCACCGAAGCAATCACGACCCCCAAACTTACCTGACAAGGATGACAAGTAGGTACTCTTCATAGGCCAACTATCTATTACCTCCACCTTCATTAATTTCCACTGAAATGATGCACAAGGTATTTCTAACTACATTCTTAGACATAGACATATGAGAACACAGAATACATGGAGAACAACGATGGGGAAATATCATACTCATAGAACGGCCTAATGTGAACTACACTTATATAAGCTTCATTATCAATTCACATAACATCTTCCGGGGGAAAAATATTTGAGATTAACCTGTTCACCCTCCTAAACTCTAAATCTCTAAGCGAACACTCACACTAAACCCTTGATGACCTTCAACAGTTAATCTAAGATGTTCTATCATAAACTGACCATAAAATTACCTATCGAATATATGTGATCACACGGGGATGCTTCCTCTTTGACATGTTTGAACCTTCAATACCTAATAGATTTAATACAATGAGGAACAACAGAATTCAAGATCAGGCTGGAATTATTCAGGAATCCATTAATGTGTTGAGCAGAGTGTTTCATGAGATTATACGCTAAGAGGCACGAAGATTACTGCTAACAATACTATCATGGTTAATCATTGTGACGGCATCAATTGTCAGAAAAATAAGGCATATGGGTAACTAGTACATTGGCAATAGGAATCGTTAAGGAGGAATATTCAGGTACGTGACCCAGTCGCCTCCTGGAGTGTAGGGAAAATCTGTTTATCAAGAATGAGTATACTCTGGAACCTTGAATGCTATATGGGTTTCCAAATACATGAAGTTGAATTACACCCCTAACGTTAACTGACACAAGGAACCTATGCCACAAGCCCATGAGGATGAAAAGAAGTTGAACACTTATTAGATTATCATATTTCAAACAGCTTAACCCTTCCTGATAATTGATCCTATACGAGATAACTAAAGATATAACAACTTGCCTTACAAATCAATATGCTCATGATATGTGCAAAAATCTGAAGGCATCTAATCTCAACCTTTCACGAGTAAAACCACATAGCTAGGACATCTGAATGTTTGGACGAAATCATGTATTGGTTATAGGGGTTCTAATGGTTAACATGATGCTCCGGGGAGAAAGACAAATGACACTCCTACCCACCCAGGGATGTGGAATACCAAGGGTAGCAAAACTCCCCTAACATGACAATGACATAGTCAATTATTCTAGAAGTCGAGTGAGCAGAAGGCCACGTAACCCATCCAATCCGACCCATCTAAGACGTTTTGAAGAGGGGACGCACTTTGGTTTGAAATCATGGCAGTATAAGCTTGAACTTAGGGGAAATCATTACTTTTGGAACCCATGCGACAAGCCCATGTAGCCCTAGAAAATCATTAACAATGGCGAGAAAGTACTTAAAAACCATTACGAGTTGGTGTAGAACAAGGCCTCAAAGTGTCCACATGAATAAGTTTGAAAGAATAAGACGTCTTAATGCATTTATCAGGGAAAAGTAACCTAGGTTATCTAGTCAAAGGAACAAGCAGAGCAGGTAAATGGTTGTTAGAAGAACATCTACAAGGAATACCAGCAATATTTATTTATTCTAACAAAAGGAATATGTCTCCCTCCTTGATGCTATAAGACTTCCTCTTTGATGCCATAAAACATAAAACGAGTTTTACAATGAGACCTATCAGATGAAATAGATAGTAGGGCAGCAAAACTAAAGAGCACCATTTGGAACCAACAAGCTTAAACTTAGTTGAAGACATTAGAAGTCTATAGTAAAGGGGAATTTACCCACTTCCAGTGTCTTTTTTAGAAAGAGGGGCTTGTAGAGTACATAAAAGTGAGGTGAATTGAATCGAATCATATAGTTGGATAGCTAGTCGAGAAAATGAGATAAGATCGTATTGAAAAATATGAAGAAACGACACATGATGCAAGGTAAATGAAAAGAAAGTGAGAGAGTCTATGGAAGTAAACTTTACATTGTAACCACTAGGAAGGGTGGTAATATAAGGGATTTCGAGAAGCTAAATTTTATTTTTGAAAGAAGATCTCTATATGTAGTCACGTGATGTATAGCTCCAGAATTCAAAAATCCAATTATGTTTAGCAACTCTACTTCACAATGAAGCACTACAACACACTTCTACACAACCAGTTATTACCAGCCAACTTGGGAGACGCTATAAGACTTGACTAAGAGAAAAGCTTTGACATACGAATGTGTTACTAGGTGTATTGTTCCTTGGCCAAACCAAAACCAAAAGGCGAGAATTAGACTAATAAGCAGATCGTTGGACTAGCACATGTGTAGATAATCCATTATTGAAAAGAGATCATTCAACCTCAGCAATTGCGGCATGCTATCAACCCTTGATGAACTTGAAGTGAGGTGGGAACCCAATGAGATAGAATAAAATAATAATGGAGGGTGTGCAGATGTTCATAATGAGTTCTCCATGGATTTGACTTGAGAAATATCCAGATGCTAATGAAAGACAGAAAACAGGAGAAACAGGCGTTGTGCTGCGATAACCTCCAAAGGTGTACTTGGTCTTGACGGAGAGCCTAGTAAAGGTCCTTACGAGAAAGGAAGTGTTACAATGACTCATAGAAGGATATGTTCTCTCATGGTTATCGAACAAGTGTGGGGAAAACTAGCACAATGAATTCGCTAACTAAGGAACACAATTATCACATGTTGTGGAGGTGTAAAGAGAAAATAAATATTTGTTATGAGCTGGACATGCTTTTGCTATATTAACTCCCAACTGCAATACACGACCACGCCACGGTCAACCACGATACTAGCAACAAAGTGAGCTACTTACTGTGGGATGCCCCAAGTGGACAAGAAAGTTATACTAAGATGGCGACACAAGATCTTCCTATGACGGGGATGTGAGGATCCCAATTTTCAGAGAGACTTTATGCACACGATGACCATTTCGATTGACATACACTCATGGGATGCTTTACATGGAACTTGACACCATATAGGTAAACTTTACGACGGTGCATGCGTAGGCACAAATGAGCAGACGTTGTCCATAAAAAAATTTTGTAACAAATTCATCGGACGTAGCCCCCTGTTGAGAATTTAGGAAAGAAAGTGGGAAGTATTAATCCTAGAATTATAACTACGTTCAAGGACGTATTTGTAGAACTTAATTCCACAAGAGGATGTAAATAAGAGAATTTGTGATAGAGTGGATTCACGAACAGTATGTCTCCTTCAAGGAGCAGTTACACACAAGTTTTTGTGACTCACATCTTATTAAGACCATGTTTATGAGGACTCTTCAATATGGATGTAGACATACAATGAGTAAAAATTTTGTGTTGTTCATAATGATGTACTAGGGAGTGACTTACTTGGTGGCTTTAGGTTGATAGGGCAATAACTTAATTGATGCCCCTTCACTCCACATCCCCAACGCACGTTGGTAACATACTAATATACTACATTATCTAGTGGTGCAGTGACATTAATACGAACAAGGGTACTCCCCTTAGAAACAAGTTTTACTGATCCCTGGCTCGATATATTCTCCTAACAAACGCTTGGGAAATATTCCTCGTATTCAATGGTGGGGTTATTCCCTCCCTACTGCTTCCAAAATCATGAATTACTCATCTTGAGATTGAGACATAGAATGGAAATTAGCTCCCTATCTTGAGCTCTACTGTATGATCTGGAGTATCAAAGAAGGGTGAAATTCTTAAATGTCCGAATAGCCTCCAACATATAGATGTGGTCGACTACACACCGATAAGAAGGACTCTACTAGACACGTCTCTGAGACATCCTAGGACACTTTAAAACCTTAGGCTCTAATACCAAGTTTGTCACGCCCCAAAATCCGAGGAGCGCGACCGGCGCTCAACCGAGTAAACCCGACTGAGCAAGCCTGATAAGTTTCATTCTACCCAAACTAATTCATGAATAAAGAGGAGATGAACTCCACTAATCATACTTTGTACATATATCATTAACGACTTCCATTTCATTTACATTAGCAACTTCATTCATAATTTTCAAAAATATTACAAGTTTTCTACATCTTTGCCAAATATTAACATTTCTAATTCAATTCCCCTTTATCAAACTCCACCCACAACATGTCTACGGAGCCTCTAAATATAATTGAGGAATAATATAAAAATGCCGGCAACAAGGCTCCGGCTGTACCTCAAAATATAAAAGTACATGATAAACAGATGAAACAAGACCCCGAAATAAAGTGGGGCTCACCAAGTCAGCTGAAAGAAAGATGCGTCACTAGCTGCGACCAACACTGCCTGCTATGGAAACACCTACATCCATTTAAAGATGTAGCGCCCCCGGCAAAAGGGACGTTAGTGTCGTCGAATAGCACTAGTATGTATAACTAAACACCATCTCATTAGAAAGAACTATCATAAGGACAACAAAGCTTCACATAAGCACCACGTCGACAATATGAGAGGTTCACATAGTTTTCACAAAATTTCTGAAATTATATATTGGGGCATTCCATATTGTTGCATCATTATCCACATTACCACCGCTTCCTTGAGCAGAGTCCGATCACGGCCCGATCGGCTAAGCCATCTCCCCGAGACGTTACCATTATTTTATTCTCACTTTCCAGTTTCAATCATCAATACATTACCACCATGTGTGTATAACATGGCGTCCGATCACCGACCGTACCTCAATCACAATTTCATCCTCACTTTCCAATTTCAATATCGGCACAATACCACCATGTGTGTAGCATGGAGTTCGATCACGGCCCGATCGGCTAATCCGTCTTACCAAGACGTTACCCTTTTCCATTAATCGTCTCACTTCAATTTTTGTTTCACATATATTAGTTCATAGGCACTTAGGGCCACAATTTCCACATCATGTGCACTTTCAATACAAACATTGCAATTTAGGATAACAGGTACAAACAGGAGCAATTCAAGTGTAAACATAGATACGATTTCACATAGTTGGCATGACAATCTCAATTTAAATCCTGACATTGAGGTCTTGGCATTCCGGCCACAATTTCTACATTCCATAACTCACGTTTCACATTGTTCCCATTTTCAACATTTAATTTGTCACTTAAGACCATGGGCACATACAAAAGAAATTTAAGTCATAAGCATAGAGAGGAATTCATCTAGTTTGGCATATTAGTCCTAAAGTAACCTTGGCATGACATTTAGGCATTTAGCACATAGTTCATGTTCTCCACACATCCTCCATTTACAAAAAAAAAAACACATTAAACATATGAAGAAGTACCTTCCACATACATTTTCACAACACCAATTCATGTGAAATAAAAATCAATTCATCAATCCAATTTCAGTCTTACCACATTTGCATATACACCAACGGAGATCGATTTCTAATAAAAGGGGGTTTTAGCCATACATACCTTGTTTAAGCTTTCCTTAAGTTACTACGACGTTCCGGAAATTCTAGCAATCCCAATCCCTTGAAGTAAGAATCTTGAGAATCCCCACTTGTAGTGTTCTTAATCAATTTAGGGGTTTGGATGGGAATCTTGGATCATAGGAGGGAAGTATGGGACGGATTCCCCTTGATAGAGCAAGCCCTAGCTCAAAAAATGACTTAGAGACTCTCCATACCCGGTCTTGGGGTATTTATAGGGCTGCTAGGCATGCGACCGCGATCAAACCGCGCCCGGGACGCGGTGGCCGCGCTCGTACCGTGCTTAGGCCGCGCTCGGGAGGCAGAAACTCTCAGTTTTCCCGCGGCCGCGCCGCGGACGTGCATCTGACACAGGTCTGGTAAAATGGTCATAACTTTCTGTATACACCTCCAAATGACAAACGGTTTGATGCGTTGGAAACTTGACTCAAAGAGCTTTAATTTGATAGGTTTTGCATCACACAACACCTTATATAAATGTAGATATGCTTGTCCAAAGTGAGGTCTTATGCGTACTCATTTACAACTTTAGTCTATTATGAAATTTTTTAACTTGACTTAGACTTAGGCCCCCAATTAGACCCCACATTACATCTTAAAAGACTTATACACTTATATACCAAATCCAATCGATGCCCATCATGTTAATAGCACATAAAACATTATAGTTAGCCTACATGGCACCACGAAATCCTAATTTACTTAGCGAAATTTTCCGGGGCCTTACAATAACTTAGCTTCACCGGGCTCAAACCATCCGATAGGTAAACGACATCGCGGACCACATAAAGCCTCAAATGGAGCCATCTCGATGCTGGACTGATAATAGTTGTTGTAAGAAAACTCGGCCAAAGGCAAGAACCGATCCTACTGGCCTCCAAGGCCAATCACACATGGTCTGTTCATGTCCTCCAAGATCTGAACTGTCCGCTCTGACAGCTGTCGGTCTGCGGATAAAAGGTTGTGTTGAGCTCCACCTGGGTCCCAACTCACTCTGTACTGCTCTCCAGAAATGCGAACTAAACTCAGGGCCTCAATATGATATGACGGAAACAGGAACACCATGCAACCTAACTATCTCTTGAATATAAATCTGGGCCAACCACTCTGAAGTATACGTAGTCACAACCAGAATGAAGTGTGCCGACTTGGTCAACCTGTAGACTATGACCCAAACTACATCAAACTTCTGCAAGGTCCGCAGCAACCCAACTACGAAGTCCATAGTGATGCTCTCCCATTTCCACTCAGGTATAGTCATCTGCTGGAGTAGGCCACCTGGCCTCTGGTGCTCATACTTAACCTGTTGGCAGTTCAGACACCTCGCAACATAATCGACTGTGTCCTTCTTCATCCGCCGCCACCAATAATGCTGCCTCAGGTCACGATACATCTTTGTAGCACCTGGATAAATAGAATAGCGAGAATTGTGAGCCTCCTATAGAATCTTCTCCCTCAAGCATCAACATTAGGGACACATAGGCGACCATGGAGTCGCAAGACACCATCCTCACTGATAGTAACCTCCTTGGCACCACCTTGTAGTACCGTCTCTCTGAGAGCCAACAACTGTGGATCATCAAACTGACGAGCCTTGATCTGCTCCAATAGTGAAGACTGGGCGACGACGCACACAAGAACTGGGCTGGGCTCTGAAATATCCAACCTCACAAGTCTGTTAGCCAAGGACTGAATGTCCAAAGCTAATGGCATCTCCTCTGCTAAAATGAATGCCAAGCTACCCATACTCTCTACATTTCTGCTCAAGGCATCTGCAACTATATTCGCCTTGCCAGGATGGTAAAGAATGGTAATATCATAGTCCATTACTAACTCAAGGCATATGCGCTGTCTGAAATCGATATCACGATCATGTGGAATGTTTGGAAGATCAGAAGGAAACACATCGGAGAACTCCCGGACTAAGGGCACTAAATCAATCGCCAGAGTTTTCGCAATAGTTTCCCGAACATAAGCTAGATAAGCCAAACAACCCTTCTCGACATGTCTTGAGCCTTCAGACAAGAGATAACCCGGCTAGATGCACTGACAGACGAACCCTTCCACTCCAATCTAGGCAACTCTGGCATCACCAAGGTAACAGTCTTGGCATGGAAATCAAGGATGGCGAGATATGGAGATAACCAGTCCATGCCTAGGATGCCCTCAAAGTCGATCATATCAAGTAAACAAAGATTCACTCTAGTCTCATAACCACAGAATGTGACAACACAGGACCGATAAATTCGATCCACAACAACAAAATCGCCACAGGAGTGCCTAAGGACTAACGAGGAATACCTAGGAAATGCGCAAGCAAAGATAAAACATAGGAATGTGTAGACCCTGGATCAAATAACACCGAAGCATCCCTACCGCAGACAAAAATAATACACGTGATCACGGCATATGAGGCTACTGCATTTGATCTGGCCGGAAAAGCATAGAACTTAGCTGAATCGCTGACTGGCTGGCCTCCACCTGACTGACCTATAACTTGCTGGCCTCCACCTCTAGGACGGTCCCTACCCACCTACTCTCCGCCTCTGGGCGGTCGGACGGTTGGTGCTGTAATCATGGGCTGATGACCCTGCATTGCCTTGCCCCAAAGTCTGGGGCAGAACCTCTGCACATGACTAAGATCCCCGCACTTGAAACAACCTCTCGGTACGGTAGACTGCTGACCTGAAGACTGACCTTGATGTCCTGAATACCCACTAGAAGAACCCTGAATAGCTGGTGGGTGGTAGGAACTCTCTAGCATGGAAATAAGGTCGCGCTGGAGCACCCCGAGGAGGCGGTGGTGCTAGATATGCGGGCGTTCTAGGCTACCTCTCCTAAACTGACATCTGCACCTAGACAAAGCACCGCTGAATCCTCCAGAATAACAAAATCGATTGTCCATCGGCATCTGCTCTCGACCTCGCTGACAAACACCCTCGATCTTCCAAGCTGTCTCCACAACTAGCTGGTAAGAAGTCCCCATCTCAACCTCTCAGGCCATAGTGGCCTGAATACCGCAGTGCAACCCCAAAACAGATCTCTGTACTCTCTCTGTATCAGTAGGAAGTATCATAAGTTCATGGCGAGATAACTCAGAGAATCTCGCCTCATAATCGGTCGCTGACATATGACCCTATTGGAGCTGCTCAAACTGAAACAGCAAATTTTCCCTCTTAGAGGGTGGAATATACCTATCCAGAAAGGTACGTGTGAACTGGTCCCAAGTCATGGGAAGAAAACCTGCTAGTATGCCAAGAAGATAAGACTGCCACCATTTACGGGCCCTGCCCTCCAGCTGGAACGTAGTAAAATCGACCCCGTGGGACTCTAATATCATCATGTTGTACACTCTGTCCTTGAATCGATCAATGAAGTCTTGGGGATCCTTATGTCGCTCATCCCTGAGGACAGGAGGGTGTAGCCTGTTCCATCTATCTAATAGCTTATACGGCTCGTCGGCCGTAGCTGGTCTTGGCTCAGGCATGGCTGCTGCCTAGTGCGCCCGAGGTTTGATACACGGCAGTTGCATGCCCAGGAGCCAAAGCGGTAGGGGTCTGTGCTCCCCCCTCCCTCCTGAGATGTGGCTGGGTCCGCTGGAAATAAACCAGCCTGGGTCATAGTATCCATGAACCATAGCATAAGGCCCATGACCTTCTGGAATTCCGGTGCAAACATGAAATCCATCGGGGCTAGCTCTGGTGCAGGCACCTCACCCCGCTCCTCAATAATTGGATCCCCTACTGGATCCACTGGTGGCATAACTGGAGCAACTCTGGGACGTCCTCGCCCTCTACCACGGGCTGGAGCCCTCCCTCAGCCTCTAGCAATAGGGAGAGCAGCTTTTCTATGATCGGGTATGTCTGCCGCACGCATTCTCACCATATTTGAGAGAATAAGAGAAAGATACTTAGTATAACATCAATTGCACAATAGGAGATGAAGAAAGAGTAGTTTCCTAACACCCTATAGCCTCCCAAAGATAGGTACGAACGTCTCCGCACCGATCCACAAGACTCTATTAGGCCTGCTCATAACTTGTGAGACCTATGTGAACCTAGTGCTCTGATACCATGTTGTCATGACCTAATCGCTACTGTAGGCCGTGAAGGCGCCCAACGTTACCACTAGGCAAGTCAAAGTGAACAAACCTTGTGTTTGTTTCTTTTAACGATTTAGGAATAGTTGATTTTTAATTATTGAATGAATAAGAAGTGAAAGTTCAATAAAATGTGAAGTAAATAATTTAAAGATCAAATAGGATGAAGGAACAATCAAAAAGCCATCAAGTGTCTACTAGCATAATTTTGAAGGCCTGGCGTCACAAGTGTATGAGCCACTAGTAGAATATACAAAAATACTAAACTACTGTCTGAAATGAAGTAGACAGAAAGTAAAGGCAAAATAAGGACTTCGGGTGCTGCAGAACGGGCTCAGAAGGCAGCTCACCACAATGTCTCGGAGAATCAGGAGTGCGCGCCGGGATGATAACCAGATGCACCTGCCTCAGATCCTGCATGGGTAGTGCAGAAGTGTAGCATGAGTACATAAACAACATGTACCCAGTAAGTATCTAGTCTAACCTCGAAGAAGTAGTGACGAGGGGTCGACCTCGACACACACAATGGGCTAACAATAAAATATCAAAATATCTAAATAGGCACGGGCTATGTAATTGACAATGAAACCTCAATAACAAGCACTAAATAAATAATTCTTTCACAAATAGTAAATCCCAAAAAAATTTCCATCATTTAATGATTTTAACCTTTAGAGCCAATAAAACGATATCAAGTATAATTAGGCTCCAAGTGTTATTACGCACGATTTACGCCAAGGTCGTACGGCCCGATCCAAAACAAAAATGTATATACTGTGTACTGCCGAGGATCGAACGACATGAATCAGAGAAGCATCTATTCTACTGCCGAGGTGTTCGGCCCGCTCCACAAGAAGAAAAGATACTTTATAAACATCTGATTTAAATGTTATTAAGAGGCTAATATACAAAGAAGCACAAGTTCCTATTAACGGTCAAGTTACCCGCCAAAACTCATGTAAATGAAATTCGATCTTTTACAATTCCTTTATCAAGTTCCAACATAATTTAAGCACTTTAATTAACAAGTAGGGTGCAAACATTACAAGTAATTCATGATTTGTGTCCTAAACTACCCGGACATAAGCATAATTAGTAGCTATGCACGGACTCTCGTCACCTCGTGCGTACGTAGCCCCTACAATTAGAAGCACATATTAATTCAAATCACCTATGAGGTAAATTCCCTCTTACAAGGATAGAAAAGAGACTTACCTTGTCTCAAGTTCATTTCCGATCCACAACTATGCTACAAATCCTCAACCCGGTGCCAAACAACTCGAACTAGTCAAATATTATATAAAATAACCAATACATGTTCACCAGTTCATAATTTAACTATTAGAGTAATTACCCAACCCCAAATGGAAGATTCCTAAAATTCACCCACGGGCCCATGTGCCTGGATTTCGGATATTTTCGAAGATAAATATTACCCATAGCCTCACGAACTCAAATATATAATTCTCACCCTATTCTATAATCATTTTCGTGGTTAAATCCAATTTTTATCAAAACTTAGGTTTTTCAACTAAACCCATAATTTTCACAATTTTACATGTTAAAATCTACCCATAATCTATGTATTAAATTACATTTAGTAGGAATTATTTAACTTCAATAGCTAGATTGAAATCCCCCTCTTTAAAGCTCCAAAATCGCCCAAGAGTAATAAATATACTCAAAAATGGCCTAAGCCCCAATTTAAAACAACACTGCCTAGCTGCCCCTTTTTCGCGAATGTGGAAAGGGCCTCGCGTTCGCGGAGGCAAACCTCCCCAGGCCCAGATAAATGCCCATCGCGAATGCGGCAGGGGCCTCGCGAATGCGGAGGCTTGCTTGTCCTAACCTACGTGAATGTGAGGGCTCCTTCGCGAACGCGAAGGGTAATGGGTATTGACACTCCCAGACCCCTTTCTTATACGCGAACACGAGAGGACCTTCGCGAAGCGTAGGCCTGGGATTTCAAAGCTCCGCGAATGCGACCTCTTGATCGCGAACGCAAAGAGCAAATTGCCCCACTGCCTGAATCCTTCATCGCGAACGTGTGGGTCCTTCCACGTTCTTGAAGAAGGAAACCAGAACTAGAATTTCTAGTTTTTCTAACTTAGCTCCGGGCGGTCCGAAACACACCCGAGCCACTCGGGACCCCGTCCAAGTGCATCAACATGTCCATAATCATAATATCGACCTGCTCAAACTCTCGAAATGCATAAAACAACGAGAAAAACAAGAATCAGCCCCAAAACCAAATTGAATCAAGTTATGAACTTCAAGTTTCCAAAGCGCTCCGAACGTGCCGAATCATACCTAGACTACTCGGAATGACACCAAATTTTGCTTGCAAGTCTGAAATCACCATACATAACTATTTTCGGTCTCGAAATCCCAATTAGACCTCGATAACACCAAATCCTACTTCAAACCAAACATAAAGAACTTTAAAACCTTCAAGGTGCCAACTATCAATATTAAGCGCCAAAATGCTTCCGGGTCATCCAAAACCCGATTCGAACATACGCCCAAGTCCAAAATTATCATATAAACCTATTAGAACCGTCGAATCCCGGTTCTGAGGTTGTTTTCTCAAAATATTGACCAAAGTCAAACTTAGCCCTTTTTACCAACCTTAAGGAATCAAGTGTTCCGATTTCAACCCGAACCCTTCCAAATCCCGAACTAACCATCCCCCCAAGTCATAAAACTGTAAAAGTACTTACGGGGAGTCTTATTTAGGTGAACGGGGTTCTAGAAAGCAAAATGACCGATCGGGTCGTTATAGGGTCATGACAACGAGCTGGCACATGCCCAGCCTCAATCACACCTCAAAGGCGGCAGGCTAACTTGGGTCGGACTTATAAACCTCAGTTTCAAATGGGCTAAAAAATATTAACCCAACCATAAAGTAGCAGGCTGGATTGGACTAGCCTCGCAGGTCAATCCCATTTTGATGACTCTATACCAACCTCTTAGGAACTCGGCTTCTAGACTTGATTCGCTATCATCACAAAGATGTGACAATCACCTAAAATAAGTTGAGGTTTGCACCTACCACCCATCTTAATTATGTGTAGTTTGCCTAAATTGATTTAATGGTGACGTTTGCTCCACTATCGTCTAAAGTTTCATGCATAGCGGCACAAATACCTAACGTAACAATCCAACCTATTAATTATATTATTCACAGTTGGATATTGACAAGCAAAACTTTTAAAATGTAGTAGAAATGTGTTACAAGGTTTAAGAGGATTTGTTTAGCACTGAAAGCAATTACAAAAAACTTAGCTAGTTATAATCAATAAAAACATTTGTTAAATTGGAAAGAAATCAGAAATAGCCAGATTTACAATTGGTAATTGAAAAATACTTACAGTTTCAAAAGTAATTGAAATTTAGCCATTTTTTCGTGTAAAGATAAAATGTGAACAAAAATACCCTTAAAATCCGAAAAAATTCCAACATAATATGCTGGAAGTTTATACGTAGGAGCTCCATGTTCCAGCATTTATGCTGAAACATTTCTTGTGCTTGAATTCCAACATAATATACTGGAGTTTATTTGTAGGAGCTCCATAATCTTGCATATCATGCTGGACACTTTCCGTGTTTCAGTAAAATAATGGTTATATTTCAATGACTTTACAAACGCTGACTATTTTTCAGTTACCGGTTCGAAAAATGGCTAGCCTGTGCTATTTTCACTTGTAAAATATCTATAATTTTCTTTAAAATCGGGCTTGGGCCTTGCAAATCTAATTTAGGTAACCGAAACAAAGAGGATTTTTTAGTCATTTACCTTGAACCACAAAAATAAAAACATGAAATTCTTTAGGCCTAAGACGCCATTACTGTAGCAAGTTCCCCTCTTCTCGTCTCTCTCGCTCTCTCTTACAAGACAAAACCCTAATCAATTTCTCAGGTGATTTTTTGTAAGTAAGTTATAGATTGTAAATTGAGTTGTAATTTTCTTTGTGTCTACACTGCTGTCAAATATTTTTCTCGTGATATACACAAGCTTCTTTTGTATTATTATTTATTTCCCTTGTGTTAATATCTCTGAATTTGTGGTATCACTAATTTGTTTACCGATTATTTCTCTTAATGAGAAAAGGGAAAGATAAGTAAGGCCGGTATACATTGAACAATTTATCAATATATCTTGAGTTCTCAACAGAAGTTCAAAATTTAAGGGTTTTTTCGTTGAAAACATTCATTTGTAACGCATAAAAGGACGAAATAAGTCCAAAGGACCATACAGCCTCATTTACAATCCAACTTGGGAATATACTTTCCTAATAAACACCATGTACTAAAGACATTGAGAACTTAGCTAAGCTATGAGCAACAGAATTAAATGTCCTAGGAACATATACAAAAGAAACATGCTCAAGATTTGAAGTCATGTTCCAAATATCTTCACAAGTGTAACGATCCGACCGGTTGTTTTGAGCTCTAGCTCATTGTTCAGTGATTTGAGGCCATGAGTAGCTTCACTTCAGGTATTATGACTTGTACGTGTGGTCGGAATTGAATTTCGGGAAGTTCGTAGTTGATTTGGAAAGAAAATTCTAATTTTCAAAAGCTTTAAGTTGGAGGAATTGACTAATGTTTGACTTTTGAGTAAACAACATCAGAATCAGGATTTGAATGTTCCAACAGGTTCGTATGATAATTTTGGACTTAGGCGTATGTTCGGATCAAGTTTTGGATGACCCGGGAGCGTTTCAGCACCTATTGTGGAAAGTTAGTATTTTGGAAGGATTTCATAAATTTGGATTGAAGTGCATTTCAATATTATCGATGTCCGTTTGGGATTCGGAGTCTGGGAATAGCTCCTTATGGTGATTCTGGACTTAGGAGCGCGTCCGGATGTGGATTTGGAGGTTCGTTTTTGGGGTCATTTGGCAAAAGTTGAAAATTTGAAGGTTCTTAGAAAGCTTGAATAGGGAGTGGACTTTTTGATATCAGGGTCGGATTTCGATTTCGGAAGTTGGAGTAGGTTCGTAATGTTGAATGTGACTTGTGTGCAAAATATGAGGTCAATCGGACATGACTTGATAGGTTTCGGCATCGAATGTAGAAGTTTGAAGTTCTAAAGCTCATTAAGCTCAAATTGGGGTGTGATTCATGATTTCGATGTTGTTTGATGTGACATGAGGCCTTGATCAAGTTTGTGCTATGTTATGGGACAGGTTGGTGTGATTGGACGGGGACCCGGGGGCCTCGGGTGTGTTTCGAACCAAATTGGGCTAAGTTGTTGATGCTGGTGCTAGTGTCTGGTTTCCTCTTTCATGAACGCGAAGGGTCTCCCACATTCGCGGAGAAGGATATTTTGGGCTGAGGATTTTTCCTACCCGAACGCGATACAGGGGTCGTGAACGTGAAGAAGGAAGAGAACTGGGGGAGCTGGAACTAATAATAATTGATATTGCTTCATCGGCTTGAGATATAAATTGTTAAATGATGAAAATAAATTTAAGAATTCCTAGTAGTAAAAGGATTGTTTATTATTTCCGGTTATTGAGTTTTCAGCTATACTATGTAATCCATGCTTAATTATAATATCGATATTTTATAGTTAGCCCATAGTAAGTATCGGAGTCGACCCTTACCCCTCTTCACTACTTCTTCGAGGTTAGACTAGATATTTACTGAGTACGCGTTGATTTACGTACTCATACTACACTTGCTGCACAATTTGTGCAGGCATATATATGTCCAGCGGTCTTGTGGGCACAGAGGTGAGGCTATTGCCGGGACTTAGGTGACCTGCATCGTATGTTACGAATCGGCAACACACAAAGTCTCCATCAGAGTTATTACACTCTCCTATCTAATTTGTATTCCATACTGATGTTGTATTTTACCATATTTCCTAGTTGATGCTCATGCACTTGTGACACCGAGTTTTGGGGGTGCTTATGGGTTGTTCATCATTGTAGTGGCGAAAAATATTATCATTTGCTTGTAAATTTAATTTCTTACTATTTAATTGAAGGAAGTTGTGATTTCAAAAATACTATAATGAGTAATTAAGTTAATCATTTATTGTTGTCTTGCCTGAAGGCGGTAATAGGCGCCATCACGACCTTTAATGGATTTTGGATCGTGACAGCTTGGTATCAGATGATTAGGTTCAAATTAGGTCTCACGAGTCATGAGCCGGTCTAGTAGAATCTTGAGGATCAGTACGGAGACGTCTATACTTATCATCGAGAGGCTACAGGCTGTTAGGAGCACTTCCCTTCTTGATTCCTCATCGTGCGGTTTGATTCATTTGAGGCTTATGCCGTTGTTTCCTTCCTACCCATTCTTATATGATGTTCAGTGCTTGTTATCAATCGGGAATCGAGAAATTTTAATGGTACTGCTTATGTAGTGCAGGATATTTCTCCCAGCGTATTCGATTGGGCTAATGCCATCGCCTTATGGAAGGATGTTTTATCATTTCAGCTCAGTAGTTGTATTTCTGATGGCTTTGAGGCTATGCACAAATTGCTATGATGTTCATTAGTTGTTATCGCACAGTATTGATATAATGGTAGGATGCTTGTCTATGTGTCGGGACGGTGAATGACTTGAAAGGAGGTTTTCCTCAGTGCATGATTCAGAGGTTCAGTGTTTTATTTCCATCGAAGGAAAGGCAATCGGACTATGAGTGTTCAGTTTTGGGTTGATGGAGTAATGAGACTTGGTATTTTCGAGCATGGTGGAATTTTCATCTGTGATGTGGTGTCGTCGTCCTTTATTGAATGTGTTAAGTTCGCCAGTGTTATGGTCTTCTTCAATTCGCCGTTGGGGCAAGGTATTGCAAAATGATGCCGGGGAAGAGGCTGTCAAAGATCGCGGTGTGCAGTGGTTCAGGGTCGAATCAGTGTTCCTAATGTTGATGGCTCGAGAAAGATGATCTTCTAAGAGGTTTAGAGTTGATAGCAATTCACTGATTCCGGCGCTACAGGTATGGATTTGATTTGAGGCAACATTTGGGCAATGAAGAAGGAGGAAGGACGTGGGGGAGGTGTCTTGCAGTGGTTAAATTTCTAGAAGGCCAAGTGTGAGAAACAGAAGTCGAGTAGTTGCTTAAAGAAGTGAAGGTCTGACCTAAGTGGAAGAGTGGCAGAGTAGCATATGGGTTCTGTGGTAGGACAACTATACGCCTTGAGGAAAGTCTAGAGTTATTTGGAACTCATGGTGGACAACGACTAGGTCTACAGACATAATTTGGAATATTTGCTACTATACTGAGGAAGATTGGATATGACATAAAGAAGTTGTTTGATATGAAGAGGGATGTAACATGACTTCGAATTAGGATGTATTGTCGCACCTGTAGTTGATGTCAATGGGGAGTGAACGGACTTGTACAGCTGGTGAATGAGCACGGGCTCGAGATGGTTCATTGATTTCATAGTAACTCTACTCATTGCAACGTCATTGGAAGGTGTCGGCATGGAATCTCATGTGAACATGTTAGCAGTTGCGTGGTGTTGACAAAGCTTCTACGAAGAATTCTACTGGCTATCCGGTAAGAGGTCAAACATGTAAATGTGGCTAGTGATTCAGAGTGTTCATGAAATGTTAACAGGATGATCTCAAGAAATTTGGCGGGTCGATTGTGCGAGATCATGTCTATGAGGAAGAAGGAATATTGGTGGGTTCCTGGGTTATGTAATTGTAGCTGCAAGCTAAGTCGGAGAGCCCCACGTCTATGATTGGATTGCATGGTTGTCAACGTGTGAGGTTTCTAGTTATCGGCATATTGGTGGGTTATAACGACTAAGGAAAGAAAATATCAGTGGTAATTTGAGCAAAGGGTTTGGGGAATGTGTGCTATATTTGGCCTTATCGATTCATGTTCAGGCTTTGGGAAGACTCGGAGTTTATGCTTCGTGTAGATGTGATGTACAATGAAAGTGATTCAGTCGGGTGCTTCTTTGAGAGGGTGTTCATGTGCTAGTAGAGCCTTGGAGTTGATTATACTCGGGACCAATTAGGAGTGGGTGACTCTCAACAACAGTCCTATTAGATTCAAAAATTTAAGTGCAGTGCCTAAGGATTTCGAGTTCATAGTATTGTTAAGAATCGAGCTTCTGCAGCGGATTATGAAAGGGGCTGGGAGTGTTCTAAGTTATCTTAGGTCTGCGGTGTAGAATGGGAGAAAATAACTTCAGATTCATAGAAGAATTATCGGAATGGGTGTACCAGTTGAAAATGCGAATGTGCGCACAATGAGGGCATGAGATGGTTCGTGGATTTTAAGACAATGTTGTTTCGTGAAATGGGGTCACTCGGGATGAGTGCGGATTGAGTTCATTACATTTTTAATGGATCTATTATTATTTCTAAGGAAAGTCCAGAGTAAATTAGAAGAAGTTGTTTGAGTTAGCAATGGTTGAATCGGCATGATGGTGGCAATGATCAGCTCCTTCAGCATTTTAAGTTGTACAGGTGATTGTGGCAGTAATTGACTTTATTTGGAGGCATTCGAGTATTATGGCCTGTTATGTGTAGATGGATCCCAAAAGAGTGATGGTGGTTTAGACCACTACTTGGGGTTGTATTTTCTGCGGTTATGAGAATTCGGTTGCGTGTTACAATAGTTCTCCTAAAATGAGTAAGTGAAAGGCTTCTATATGATGGAGAGTTTATTCTATTAGTGGTTTAGGAGTTATGATGAAATTCTTGTACTCTCGCGTATTGGCATGTTAGGTGTAGTGAGCGGCCTGTGAATTGGAAGCTGAGAATCACGATTACGGTTCGGTGTTGACAAGAATTTCACGAGCGATGAGCAGGAAAGAATTCAGATGTTTAGAGTAAGCTGGTATTGTCTTCAGCGTCACTTATCGGTGTCATGTGTAAGAGTCTTTGTGTATAGATTTGTGGATCCTCGATTCGCTTTACAGCATTGTGTGGCCGGTGGTATGGAGGTGCAGACTATGTTACCTGGTGCGGAAGGTCGTGGGAGCGTATTCCATTAGAAGATTGTATAAGTGTGACATGTAGTCACTTGATTGATTGAAGATTGAAACCAAGTATGGAGATTATGGTACTATCGCTAATGTGAGAATTTAGGCCTGGAAGGCGCTCTATTCATTTGGTTGTGAACGGTGGAAGTTTGTTCCGAATTTGATGGTTGTTCTTGTGTGTCAGGGGAAAAGGGGTTATTGTGGATCCTTGAAAGGTTATTAGCCCAATACGGTACGATCAGAATCGGCTTGAGGTCCGTGGAGGGATCTAGATGTGAATGTGGGCTCTATATCAGGCCGGATGTGTTCCTTTCAGCATAGCATTGTTTACGGAGGAGTCTTCGGGCCTTGGATATTATTTCTGTCATCAGCTATTACGTGCAATCACTATTGTGCCATGTGGGTTGTGAGATGGTATAATTATTTGCACTCGTATTGGGATCCCATGTAGTTTGTGGTGTTGTGAGAGCAGGATGGCTCTCGAGATACAGGTCATTTATTGCACCTTAGTTATGCTTGAGTTTCGTAGCGTACGGCGCTATCCGTCTCCCCAGGATTTGTATTATGCACTTCGCATGCTTGCGGTTGATACTTGGACATTTCATGAGTATGAGTGTTACGGCTTGTGTATGTTTTCTTCTTAATTGTTATGTGCGGATTAGGTGGCACACCGCTAGGGTATGTCGTTGGATTGGGTTGCACGCTGCAACGGTATCATGTGTGGATCAGGTTGCATGTTGCAACAGTGTCACATTGGATCGGGTTGCACGCTGCAACAGTGAGATGTTAAGCACAGTCCCTTGTATGTATTTTGTGTGTCCTGTTTCTTGCCTCCAAGAAGGCTCATAGTATTTGATGGTCGTTTTATTCGTTATGCGGACTGAATAGTTCTTTCCAGGGTTCGTTCTTCTTTATGTATTACATTCGAGCTTGTAGCTTGTTGGCGCATTGTGGCATCATATGAGATCATGGTCAATGTAGGAGGTGGCTTATTGTCGAGCAACTTGTACTGGGGGAGACGAGAATACTGAACCTGGGATCAGTGAGACCGTATTTATGTAAGGCATATTAAAGAGCAAATATCATTATGTAGTTCAGAATGAGGTAATGGTTCTTGTCAGGAGAAGAGACTCAATGATTTGTTGATTCGGCAGGTGGTTATGGATTTCTACATAACTCTTCCGTCGTGGTAGTATTGCAAGAGTTGAAACAAGACTTATATGCATCATGAGGTGACTTGTGGGCATCAGATTCGTGGGATTTCGGCTATTGTGGCTAGAGGGTGTTATTATGGTCGTGTGAATTATGCGGTGCATGGTGTGAATTCAGTAAGGGTATACAATCATGTTTGGTACAATGTGTAATGATTGATACGGTATTCGTATGTTGGAAACAGGCCTGGTAGAGAATTTCGGATGTTGGAATTTGGCTCTAAGGCTTTTTGACTAAATAAAAGAGGGAATCTTCAGACTTGCTCGGCTAATGTGCTCCACTGGGTTGTGGTAGCACGGGTATGTGCTCAAGGGGTTAAACATTGATTTCTGACAAAGCCATAGCAATTCTTAGCACGTTCGAGGTCAGAATTGAATTTTGGAAAGTTCGGAGTTGATTTGGAAAGAAAATTCTAATTTTCGGAAGTTTTAAGTTGGAGGAATTGACTAATGTTTGACTTTTGAGTAAACGACCTCAGAAAAGGGATTTGAAGGTTCCAACAAGTTCGTATGATGATTTTGGACTTGAACGTATGTCTCGATCGGCTTTTGGATGACCCGGGAGCGTTTCAGCGCCTATTGTGGATAGTTGGTATTTTGGAAGGATTTCATAAATTTGGGTTGAAGTGCATTTCAATGTTATCGATGTTTGTATGGGATTTCGAGTCTGGGAATAGCTCTGTATGATGATTCTGGTCTTAGGAGCGCATCCGGATGTGGATTTAGAGGTCCGTAGGTCATTTGGAGGTCATTTGGCGAAAGTTGGAAATTAGAAGGTTTTTGGAAAGTTTAACCCGGAGTAGAATTTTGATATTAGGGTCAGATTATGATTCCGAAAGTTGGATTAGGTCCGTAATGTCGAATGTAACTTGTGTGCAAAATTTGAGGTCAATTGGACGTGATTTGGTAGGTTTCGGCTTCGAATGTAGAAGTTTGAAGTTCTAAAGTTCATTAAACTCGAATTGGGGTGCGATTCATGATTTCGACGTTTTTTGATGTGATTTGAGGCCTCGACCAAATTTGTGCTATGTTATGGGATAGGTTGGTTTGATTGGACGGGGTCCCGGGGGCATCGGGTGTATTTCGGGGTGGTTTCTTACCAAATTGGGCTAAGTTGCTGATGCTGGTGTCTTGTTTCCTCCTTCGCGAACGCGAAGGGTCTCCCGTGTTTGCGAAGAAGGATATTTTGGGCTGAGGATTTTTCCTACACGAACGTGACACAAGGGTCGCAAATGCGAAGAAGGAAGAGGACTGGGCGAGTTGGAACCATTAAGCCTTCGCGAGCTTCAGTCGCGAATGCGAAGCAGTAGGGCCTAAAGGCATCGCGAACGCGACCTAGCTGACGCAAACTCGAAGAGGTAATTGAGGCAATGCATTTTTTTGGACTTCGCAATCGCGGTGGTCTTTCCGAGATCGTGAAGAAAGACGGGCCTGGGCAGAATTATTTTAAAGCTGGATTTAGCCCATTTCACTCATTTCTCTCTTGGTTTGGGCGATTTTGGAGAGGTTTCAATGGGAGATTTTCATCATCCAGGTCAAGGTAAGTGATTCCCACCTATTTCAAGTTAAATACATGGATTATATATAGATTTTAACATGGAAATTCATGGAAAATTTGTGAAAATTTTGGGATTTTGGTAGAAAACCTAGAAATTAGTATTTTTGGATTTTGACCACGAATTTGGGCATGAAATTGAGAATAAATTATATATTCGAGTTCGTGAGGCTATTGGTAATGGTTATCTTCAAAAAATTTTGAAATTCGGGCACGTGGGCCCGAGGGTTGATTTTTATCAACTTTTTGAGCGGAGTTGGGAATTGTTCAAATTGATTAATTATGGGTATTAGAACACATTTTGATTGGTTTGCAGATTGGTTGCTTAGTTTTTTACCATCAAGCTTTGGGTTGAGATGTTAGAGTGACGTCGGAGCCGGTTATAGAACTTCAGAGCGAGGTAAGTCTCTTTTCTAACCTTGTAAGAGGGAATTAACCCCATAGGTGAATTGATTAATATGTGCTCCTATTTGTGGGGGCCACGTACGCACGAGGTGATGAGAGTTCATATGCAGCTACTAATTATGCTATTGTCCGGATAGTTTAGGACCCATACCATGCTACACTTACGATGTTTGCACCCTACTTGTTAACTTAATTGCCTAAATCATGTTGGAACTTGATAAAAGAACTTTAAAAGGTTAAATTTCATTTACTTGAATTCTTGGATGGATCACTTGACTGTTGTTGAGAATTTGTGTTTTTTTAAATATTAACCTCTTAATAAATCTTAAATTGGCTGTTATAAAGTATTTTCTCTTTTGTGGAGCGGGCCGAACGCCTCGGTAGCAGATAGATGCATTTATGATTTGTGTTGTTCGACCCCCGGCAGTGCACAATTTAAATATTTTATGTTCGATCGGGCAGTACGACATCGGCGTGAATTGCGCATGATAAATCTTGAAAACTAATAATAATTAATATTTTTTCATTGGCTTGAGATATAAATTGTTAAATGATGAAAATAAATTTGGGAATTCCTAGTAGTAAAAGGAGTGTATTATTTTCGGTTATTGAGTTTTCAGCTATACTATGCAATCCATGCTTAATTATAATATTGATATTTTATGGTTAGCCCAGAGTAAGTGTCGGAGTTGACCCCTCGTAACTACTTCTTCGAGGTTACACTAGATACTTACTGGGTACGCATTGATTACGTACTCATATTACACTTGGTGCACATTTTGTGCAGGCACATATATGTCCAGCGGTCTGGGTGCAGAGGCGCGGCTATCGCGGGGCTTGGTGAGTTGTATCCCATGTTACGAGTCCGCAGCACATAGAGTCTCCGTCAGAGTTACTACACTCTCCTGTCTGATTTTTAGTCCAGACAGATGTTATATTTTACAATATTTTCTAGTTGACGCTCATGCACTTGTGACACTGGGTTTTGGGGGTGTTTATGGGTTGTTCATCATTGTAGTGGCAAAAAATATTATCATTTGCCTAGTAAATTTTATTTCTTACTTTTCAATTGAAGGAAGTTGTGATTTCAAAAATACTAAAATGAGTATTTAAGTTAATCATTTATTGTTCGCTTGCCTGATCGCGGTGTTAGGCACCATCACGACCTTTAATGGATTTTGGATGGTGACAACAAGCCACTTCAACATCCCAAGAAGCCTTCACACTTTTCTTCAACATATCTACTATCCATTTTGCATCAGTTAAAATATGTATTTTCCTCCATCTATTTTGAATTGCTCTTTCAATAGCTTTTTTAATTGCAAATGCCTCAGTAATCATGGCCTTCCCAACAAACTGTACTGGGGATCCATGGGCATGAAACAAAGTACCCTTGTTGTCCATAGCAACAAAACCAATAATTGCCTTCTTTCTTTCAACATGTAGCCCTGCACCTACAAATAAACAAATCCCATCTCCGGGTATAGTTAGTGAGGATTCATAACTTTCTTGTAAAGTACCATTTGGTGAGTTACTAAGCCTTATTTCAATGAATTCATTATATTCAAACAATGCTTTTGCAACGATATCAAGAGGTTCACTTTTTTCATTTCTAAAATATCAAAGATTTCTAGCTTTTCAAATATGCCACATGATGATTACAGACAAATTTAACACCATAACAGAATCAAAACATTTTTTTGCCTTCTTAATCTTATCATTCCACCATCTAGAGAAATCAAAAATACCATCAACGTCATTCCAATTAACAGGACTCAAATTTTTCATATTTTTTAGATTCGGGACAATTAAAAGTATATGTTCTACTATTTCATTTTCTAAACCACATCTTTTATATACACCATTAAATTGATTTATTCTCTTTCTAAGAATATTACTCACAGGTAAAGTGTTAATCACAGCTCTCCTAAGGCAATGTGTATGCTTATTTTTAATATTCATAGGCCATAAATAATTCCAAAAATCTTTTGGGAAAGAATGACAGTTAGACTGAGCAATATTTTTGTTATTCTCACCTTGTTTGCCTATATTTTTTGCAGCATAATAATCAGATCTAACTTCCTAGTTACCAGATTTGGTATAGTTCCATATTAACTTATCTCTAGAAGTAGTGGTAGATAAAGGAATTATCAAAATAGCATTTAGATCATCTTCACAAAAAAGTCTATTTAATTCTCCCAATTTTCAAGTCCCAGATTTTAAATTTATAAGCTCTGTCACTCTTAGGTCAAAGTTATCGTTAACAATACTTCCTTAAGGTCTAAAATTAGTTGCATTCGGAATCCAAGGGTCTCTCCAAACATAAACATTCACCCCATTAGAAACTCTCCATCTTAATCCCTTTTCTAGTAATTCTCTACCCCACATACTACTTCTCCAAATTCATGACGCTGATGAAGAAATTATAGTATCAAGAAGGAGTTATTAGGAAAGTATTTACTTTGTAGGACGCGTGAAAGAAGTAAATATGTATTAGTTAAAATTTGCCATGCCATTTTATCTAACATTGCTTGATTACCAATGAAGCAGATAACTACCTCCACCCATGAATTTTTCACCCACGTTCAAAAACATCTTCCACTTTAACTGCTCAGAAATGGCCACTTTAATCTTATCCACAGACTACCTCCTATAATTTTTATGTTTCTCATTTCAAAATAAAAAAATTATATTCAATACTATAAACACTATCTGCAGTACATCAGAAAACGAATTGTGCAAGTCCAACTCCAACTGGAGTTTATGACTGTGAAACATTGGCGGATGACTGTCACGCCCCATCCTTGGGGAGCAGGACCGGTGCTCGACCAAGATACCCCGTTCGACCAAGCCTACCGATGCCTACTATCCAACATTACCCATGAACAATTTGAGAATCAATAACAAGGGATGGACATGAGAGGATAAAAGGTAAAGTACCAATTTTCGTTACATGTAGGAGCTTTGTTAATAATTATCAAAATATTACAAGTCCATATTTTAAAAGTGGAAACATGTCGAACAACTACAACATTTCTAGTTTCTTTTCTCCAAATCAAAATACAACCTACAACATATCTACGGATTCTCTAAGTGAACATGAGTGCAAATATGAAAGCACCGGCGACAAGGGCTTGACTATACCTCAAATGTAACGTACATGAAGATAAATATAACATATGGGCCTCGGTATAGAATAGGGCTCACCAAAACCCGCTGAGAAGAGGGTATGATGCTATCAACGATCACTGCCACCTGGTAAGGAACCACCTGCATCCACTAAAGATGCAACTCCCTCGATAAAAGGGACGTAAGTACATATGGAAAAGTACTATTATGTAAAGCTAAATACCCTCTCATGGAATAGAGTGCCAGGATAAGAGGGTGAGAAACATGGAAAATAGTAAGTAAATCAATCATATATTTAAATGCCAAATTAAAACAAATAAAGCTTCGAGTAAATATTTTTGTTTTAGGTTGGGAGATCCTTATCAATGACACACCACCAAGCCCATGTTATGAATTTCGATCTCCTTCCGATCGGCTAAGACGTCACACCCCAATGTATACGGGTTGACATAGAAACACAATACCACCATGTGCGCGGCATGGCATCCGATCTCCGTCCGATCAGCTAGGTCGTCTTACCACAATACCGTGTGGGTCGGCAAATCCTCGCTAGTTATCAACTCATCCCAATTAAAGGGAATAATCTTAATATAATATAATGGGGACTCACCCCTCAATCAACTCCTACACCGGTACGTATAGTTTTCGGCTTGGGAATTTATAACCCAGCCTTCTTCGGTGATCTAAGGATACTCCCAGAAACACATTCCATATAAAAGAATTGTATTTGCTTCATAGATTTCCGTACTTCATTTCATGGCAATATTGGCCACATATGTAAATCATCATTCTTGGAACGATGGCCGCATTTCAAATTTTGTACTTTCATTCTTTCACTTTCAACGGTCATCATAAGTCCTCAACACAAAGAACATTAAGAAATCATGACTTTAAATACATGAGAAATAAGAGCCTTAAACACATTAAATTTTTCTTCCCAAAAGAGAGCACAATGATTTGCAATTGAAACATGCATTCAAGTCATAAGCATTAGATACAATAACCATAATTGAATTTTTTTTCCAATGGGGAGTTACATGATAGGGAAATTAAAACATGACTTGAGTACATAAGCATTGGGATAAACCAATTGGTAGAGGCAATTCAAAATAATAAGAATAGGGGCTTGAGCAACCCAAGTTTGGAATTTACAAGGAACTCATGGATTCCGATTAGTTTAGCCAACATACCTCAAATTCGTCCCTTAATGATACTACGATGATCCAATACACTAAACGACTTCAATCTACAATAACAACATCCAATGAGACCAATATTAGTAACAAATTTCACAATTTAGGTCATATAGGCAATTCATAAAACACCTAGTAGGCATAAATCTCTATAATTCTTAATCATAGAATCTGTTCATCTAACTACCACCATTGACCAATAATTTATCCCACTATCATACTTAAGTAGTTTATAACTTCCAACATCACATGCATATTCAACCATCCACACCCAAACAATAAAATTTCATCAAATAATCACCTTTCAATCTCTACAATATGAATTTAAATTGGGAACTTATGGCTTCGAATCACCATCCCGTAATTTCCAACACTAAATTCATACTTATATACACATAATAAATCCATGCATCTAAGCCTAAGGGTATATGATTACCTTTTGGAAGAAATCTTGCAAAACCCTCCTTGGAGTTCTTGTAGAAATTTTTTGAAAATCTAATGATTTCATTGTGGATTGAGTTAGTTCTAGAGTGAAATTGATGGAAAATATACCAAACTAGTGGGGATTACTCACCTTGAAGATAGGAAGAGTTTGGTATCACGACCCAATATCCACTAGTCGTGATGACACCTAACCCAACCCGCAAGCTAAGCCAACTAATCACTATCCAACCTCAATAATGTTAGTAAGTCAATTAAACATAAATAAATTATCTGGATCTATTATATTTCTCAAGGACTGGTAGTACAAATCATGAGCTTCTAAGATTAGAGTTTACAAAGCTGATATGAAGAAAACACATCTTCTGTTTGAAAAGTACATAAATAGAATTTTATAGTCTAAGACTACCGTGAACGAGAGGCAGCTACAGCAGGAAAGCGGTTATGCCTTCAAATCCAGCAACCATCGAATGTAGCAATATCGGCATCCGGGATCTGCATGCACTCTGCAGGAAGTGCAGTATGAGTACAACCGACTCCATGTACTCAAAAAGTAACAAACCTAACCTCAGGTTGAAAGTAGTGACGAGCTGGAACATAGGTCGGGTCCAACACAAATAACCAATAGTAGTTCATACAACGTAGAGGAAATAAACAAGGAGGTACTCTCAGAGGTAACAATGTTCAACTTTTACACAGTTTTCAAAAATAGTTTCGCTTTTCAAGAATATCAGTGAAAAACCCAAATCCTTTATCAAATCATCGAAATATCATGAGATAGTTTGAAAACAGTAATTTTTTTTCCTGAAAATCCTTTCCACAATAGGTAAACATGTTTCATTTCCTTTTTCAAATAACAAGTGTGAAATACCACTCTATGCCCGCATACTAATGTGTAAAAGTCATGAATGATGTGATACCATACAGCGTGAGGAAAATGCATCTCTATGCATGTAAGCCATATATGCATGCCAATGCCATGTATTTCAGAGATGAATCATGTACTCACACTCTCAGAGTACTCCACCTCACTGTATCACACCTTCCACTCATCATAATTAACCACTCGGTACTGTATATGGCCCATACGGCCCAGGGAAAATCCATCCTGAAATATATACATCACTGACTATAAGTCACCCAATACCGAGGAAATAGGCCAATCCAGCCTCATGGAGAAGATCTATCTCCATACCAAGGGAAGATCCATCCCTGAATATAATCAACCGCGCTCACTAGGGGTGTGTAGACTCCAGAGGACTTCCTTCAGCCCAAGCGCTATAACAAGCCAACGAAGGCATAATCAATAATCTGATGCGGCGTGCAGCCCGATCCCATAACTGTCACTCATAATCAGGCTCTCGGCCTCACTCAGTCATCAATCTCTCCAATCTCACCCATGGGCTCAATGTCATAAAAACTGACCCAGAACAATGATATGATGTATCAATAAGTAACGACCGAGACTGAGATATGATATGAATGCATGAATGTGACTGAGAACGAAATATCAATGAATTCAATGAGATGACAGCAAGAAGTGACTACTATGGGTCCCAACATTATCAGCATAAAGCCTAAACATGATATCTAGCATGATGTACAACTCATTTATCTTATCACATGGTGAAAACACAGATATCAATAAAATAGGCCCACTATTTAGTGCACTGGGACAACAGAGTCACAACTCACAGGGTGCACACCCAACGCTCGTCACCTAGCATGTGCGTCACCTCAAGACCAATCACATAACACATAATTCAGGGTTTAATACGCTCAGCACCAAGTTTAGAAGAGTTACTTATCTTAAACAAGCCAATTTCGACACCGAGCAAGCCAAGCGATGCTCCAAGAATCCCATCACGCGCGTTCCGACCTCCGAATGGCTTAAAACTAATCAAAAACAACTCAAATATATCAAAAAATGCTAAAGGAACCAATCCCAATCGAAAAAGGTCGAATCTTTATTCAAAAGCCCAAAATCGGCCAAAAAGCCCAACCCGGGACTGCACCTCGGAGCCCGACAAAACTCACAAAATTTGTCAACCCATTCAATTACGAGTTTAACCATACTAGTTTCACTCAAATCCGACTCCGAATCGGTGTTCAAAACTCAAAAATTCATATTATGAAACTTTAGGCCAAAATTCCCAATTTCTTCTTTAAAATTCATCAACCAAAAGCTAAAATCGAAGATAGATTCATAAAATATAACCACAACCGAGTAGAGAACACTTACCCCAGTTCATATGCTGAAAAGCGTCTCGAAAAATTGGCCAATTCCGAGCTACCCAACTCAAAATATGTTAAATACACAAAACGCTCGTTTTAACACTGTTCTGCCTCGTTTCTTGTCCCAAAAGATCTCGAAACTCACTTTTGATACCTCCAATGGATTCTTGTGAAATTCTAGCCAAGTTAAGCTCTTGAATCACTCCATTTGACCTTATATTGAAGGAGATATGTTGGTTTCAATATTTGAAAATAGTGCAGATTTTTAAATACGTAGCAGTGGCAATTTCGTGATTAATCTGAAAAATCTGGCAACCCAATTCTTAGTAAAATGACCACAAAATCCTCATACAATGTCCAAATTTGACGATTCTTTTTGCTATGGCTCCGTAATTACAATACGGATCTAATGCTTCAATGAAAACAGAAATCGGAGCTCATTTGTTCAATGTGGTACCATTTATGTTTGAAGAAACGACGTAGAAACATAAGAAAAACGAGCGCAACACAACCCAAACCTATCCGAAACTCACCTGAGCCCCTCGGACCCCGTCGAAATATACCAACAAGTTCCATATCTTAATACGGACCTACTCGAGGCCTCAAAACACACATAACAATATCGAAACGATGAAATGCACCTCAAATCAAACTTAATGAACTTTCGAACTTTCGACTTCCAAAAACTCACGCTGAAACATATCAAATCAACTCGGAATAAACTCAAAATTTGCACACAAGTCCTAATATATCATATGGAGCTACTCGTGCCGCCAAACTACCGAGAGAAGTACAAATGCTCTAAACAACCGATCGAGTCTGTCACGACCCAGATTTCCCACCCTCGGGAGTAGTGATGGCGCCTACTAGTGAAAGCTAGGCAAGCCAACTAACTGAACTATTTGACTTGTCTTCCATGTTTATTTTATTTAATGACTTAGCATCAACAGTTTATAGCAACATAATTTAAAACGCGGAAGAAATAAATTGTAAACTTAACAATACTGCTAATACCATCCCATAACAAAACCACCCAAGATTTGGTGTCACAACTTCACAGATTGTCTAAGAGTACTACAAATAAGGGTCTAAAAGAAATAACAAAATACTGTCTCTAGAACTACGTAAGAGAAACGGGAAAAATAGATGGAGGGAGACGCCAAGGCCTGCGGAAGCCTGCAGGACTACCTCGGGTTGCCTGGTAAGTAAGAAGCTGAAACCTCACTGCGGTCCGAAATCTGCAGCACTGGGATCTGCATAAAATAGTGCAGAGTGTAGTATCAGCACAACCGACCCCATGTGCTGGTAACTGTCTAGCCTAACCTCGGCGAAGTAGTGACGAGGCTAGGACCAGACTACCAAATAAACCTGTACAGTTATCTAATATACAGCGGAAAATAAAACAGAAATAAACAAGTAAAGATGGGAGGGGATACATGTTGTGGGGTGTATCAGTATCAACAGTAAATCAAGAATAAAGGCATAAGGACAACTTAGAATTCACGGCGAAACAATAAGGAACTTGTATCCAATCCATACACACTTTGAATCAACAATTGCTGCGGCGCGCAACCCGATCCCAACATATAACAACATTGTTGCGGCGTGCAACCCGATCCATATAATTTATCACTGTTGCGGCGTGCAACCCGATCCAATTATATTATTGTTGCGGCATGCAACCCGACCCAAATATATCATTGTTGCGACGTGCAACCCGATCCAATTATATCATTGTTGCGGCGTGCAACCCGACCCAAATATATCATTGTTGCGGCGTGCAACCCGATCCAAATATATCATTCTTGCGGCGTGCAACCCGACCAAAATATATTATTGTTGCGGCGTGCAACCCGGTCCAAATATATCATTGTTGCGGCGTGCAACCCGGTCCAAATATATCATTGTTGCGGTGTGCAACCCGATCCAAATATACAATCAACATCAACCATAACAAGAATCCCGGCTAGGGATCAATAAGAACTACACTATCCCGGCAAGGGAGTCAACAATAAGAATGAACATATCCCGGCAAGGGAAAATCAGCTATAACCAAACTTGTTCCAACATCTACTACCTCAACTAACACAAACGCTTAACCATGAGTAATTTCTACGAGAATAATTATAAACCTTGCTCAACACAGGGAGTCAACAACTTAGACATTCGTAGTAGTTCCCAATAACACAATAATTTCAATTTAAGACTTACGGTCATGCTCGACACCGACGTATATATACTCATCACCATGCCTATATGTCGTACTCAACAAGAAACAAGTAGCAAATAGGACACAACTCCTAATCCCTCAAGCTAAGGTTAGACTAAACACTTACCTCGATGCCACGAACTGAGTTCAAGCCTCAACTATAGCTTTACCTCGTGATTCCGCGACCAATTCGCTCGTATCTAGTCACAAGTTACTTAATTACATCAATGAATGCTAAATAAACAATTTCTAATGCATGGAAATAAGTTTTCTAAAGCTTTTCCCAAAAAGTCAAAAATCAGCCCCGGGCCCACATGTTCAAAACCCGAGGTTCGAACCGAAACACGACTACCCATTCACCCATGAACTCAAATATATAATTTATTTTGAAATCGGCCCTCAAATCGAGGTCCAAATCTCCATTTTTTTTTAAAACCTAGGTTCTACCCAAAACGCCCAATTTCCCCCATGAAAATCATTGATTTTGAGTTGAAATCATGTTAAAAGGTGTTAATGATTGAAGGAAACTAGTAAAAATTGACTTACAATCGATTTGGAAGAAGAGTTGTTTTTGGAAAATCGCCCTAGGGAGTTCTTGTTTTGAAAAGATGTGAAAAAGGGTTGTTTTTCGGCTAAGTATAAAAAGTTGCAGGCTACAGTTATGGGAATTGCGAAGGGAGGTTGGGAAATGCAAACTGGGAATTGTGAAGAGAGGTTGGGAAATGCGAACTGGGAATTGTGAAGGGAGGTTGGGAAATGCGAGCTGGGAATTGCGAAGGGAGGTTGGGAAATGCGAAGCCAGCAGGGCTGCAATTCCTTAAGTCCAAAATTTCACCCCGTGGCTCATCCAAAACTCACCCGAGCCCTCGGGACTCCAAACCAAACATGCACACCACCCTAAAAACATCATACGGACTCGCTCGTGTATTAAAATCACTATACTAACATCAACAACTATGAATTTAGCATCAAAATCATGAAACTTTCTCAAGACTTCAAATTTCCAATTTTCTCAATAACTATCCGATTCACGTCATTTCAAGTCTGTTTCTTATCAAATTTTACCGATAACACATATAAATCATATTGAACCTGTACCGGGCTTCGGAACCATAATACGGGCCCGATACCACAGGTTTCACATAACATTTCACTTTCAAAAACCTTTATATTTTTCTGAAAGCAAATTCTTTCAAAAATTCATTTCTCGGGCTCGGGACCTCGGAATTCGATTCCGGGCATCGACCAAGTCCCATATTTTCCTACGGACCCTCCGGGACCGTCAAATCACGGATCCGTGTCTGTTTACCCAAAATGTTGACCGAAGTCAACTTAATTCATTTTAAAGCCAAATTTTATCATTTTTCACAGATTTTCACATATGGACTTCCGGCTACACGCCCGGACTGTGCACGCAAATCAAGGTGATGCTGAAAGAGGTTTTTAAGGCCTCGAAACATGGAATTTAACTTAAAAACAAGTGATGACCTTTTGGGTCATCACATACTCCACCTCTAAAACAATTGTTCGTCCTCGAACGGACATAAGAAGGAAGTACCTGAGTCGGGGAAAATATGGGGATAACGGCTCCGCATATCTGACTCGGACTCCCAGGTCGATGCCTCGGCAGGCTGACCTTTCCACTGAACACGAACAGAAGGAAAACTCTTTGATCTCAACTGACAAACCTGCCGGTCTAGAATAGCTACCGGCTCCTCCTCATAGGACAAATCCTTGTCAACTGGACAGTGCTAAAATCTGACACGTGGGATGGATCGCCGTGATACTTCCTAAGCATGACACGTGAAACACTGGATGCACGGCTGATAAGCTCGGTGGCAATGCAAGTCTATAAGCCACCTCTCCCACTCGATCAAGAATCTCAAACGGGCCAATGAACATAGGGCTAAGCTTGCCCTTCTTCCCGAATCTCATCACGCCCTTCATAGGCGACACTCGAAGCAATACCCGCTCACCGACCATGAAAGCCAAATCTCGAACTTTGCGGTCGGCATAGCTCTTTTGCCTTGACTGAGCTGTACGAAGCCTGTCCTGAATGATCCTGACCTTGTCCAAGGCATCCTGTACTAGATCCGTACCCAACAACCGAGCCTCTCCCGGCTCAAACCATCCAACCGGCGACCAACACCGCCTACCATATAGAGCCTCATAAGGAGTCATCTGAATACTCGACTGGTAGCTGTTATTGTAGGCAAACTCTGCGAAAGGCAAGAACTGATCCCACGAGCCTCCAAAGTCAATGACACAAGCTCGGAGCATATCCTCCAAAATCTGAATAGTCCACTCGGACTGCCCGTCCGTCTGAGGATGAAACGCTGTGCTCAACTCAACCCGCGTGCCCAACTCTCGCTGAACTGCTTTCCAGAAATGTGAGGTAAAATGCGTACCTCGATCCGAAATGATAGACACGGGCACACCATGAAGTCAAACAATCTCCCGGATATAAATCTCCGATAATCTCTCGGAAGAATAGAAGATGACCACAGGAATGAAATGTGCGGACTTGGTCAACCTATCCACAATAACCCACACCGCATCGAACTTCTTCTGAGTCCGTAGGAGTCCAACAACAAAGTCCATAGTGATACGCTCCCACTTCCACTCAGGAATCTCAATCTTCTGGAACACACCGCCAGGCCTCTGATGCTCGTACTTAACCTGCTGACAATTCAAACACCGAGCCACATACACAACAATGTCCTTCTTCAGTCTCCTCCACCAGTAATGCTGCCGTATGTCCTGATACATCTTGGAGGAGCCCGGATAAATAGAGTACCGAGAACTATGGGCCTCCTCTAGAATCAACTCCCGAAGTTCATCCACATTAGGCACTCAAATACGACCCTGCATTCTCAAACTCCATCATCTCCTAGTGTGACCTGCTTGGCATCTCCGTGATGCACCGTGTCTCTGAGAACACATAAATGAGGATCATCATACTGCCGATCTCGGATACGCTCCAATAAAGAAGAGCGAGCAACTGTGTAAGCTAATGCGACTGCGCTAAGAAACGTCCAACCTCACGAACTGATTGGCCAAAGCCTGGACATCCAAGGCAAGCGGTCTCTCACCGACCGGAATATATGCCAGACTGCCCATACAGCTGACTTCCTACAAAAAGCATCGGCCACCACATTGGCCTTTCCCGGATGATATAAGATAGTGACATCATAATCTTTCAATAGCTCTACGCACGTTCTCTGCCTCAAATTTAACTCCTTCTGCTTGAACAAATACTGCAAACTCTTGTGGTCCGTGAACACTTCGCATGCCACGCCATACAGATAATGCCTCCAAATCTTCAGCGCATGAACAATGGCTGCTAACTCCATATCATGGACTGGATTGTTCTTTTCATAAATCTTCAACTGGTGCGAAGCATAAGCAATGACATTGCCATCCTACATCAACACCGCACCAAGCCCAACACGAGATGCATCACAATAAACTGTATATGGTCCTGAACCTGTGGGCAAAGCACACACTAGTGTTGTAGTCAAGGCTGTCTTGAGCGTCTGGAAGCTCGCCTCGCACTCATCCGACCATTTAAATTGGGCACCTTTCTGGGTCAACCTGGTCATTGGGGCTGCAATAGATGAAAAACCCTCCACGAACCGACGATAATAGCCTGCCAAACCCAAGAAACTCCGGATCTCTGTGGCTGATGTGGGTCGAGGACAGTTCTTGACTACCTCTATCTTCTTTGGATCTACCTGAATACCCTCTGCTGAAACCACATTCCCCAAGAAAGCAACTGAACTCAACCAGAACTCACACTTTGAAAACTTTGCATACAGTTGACTATCTATCAGAGTCTGAAGAACCACTCTCAAATGTTGCCCATGCTCCTCCTGACTGCGGGAATAAATCAAGATAGCGTCAATGAAGACTATCACGAGAATCCAAGTAAGGCCTGAACACTTGGTTCATCAAATCCATAAAAGCTGCCGGGGCATTCGTCAACACGAACGACATCACTGTTGCGGCGTGCAACCCGATCCAATTATATCATTGTTGCGGCGTGCAACCCGACCCAAATATATCATTGTTGCGGCGTGCAACCCGATCCAAATATTTCATTGTTACGGCGTGCAACCAGACCCAAATATATCATTGTTGCGGCATGCAACCCGGTCCAAATATATCATTGTTGCGGCGTGCAACCCAGTCCAAATATATCATTGTTGCGGCGTGCAACCCGATCCTAATATACAATCAACATCAACCATAACAAGAGTCCCGGCTAGTGATCAATAAGAACTACACTATCCCGGCAAGGGAGTCAACAATAAGAATGAACACATCCCGGTAAGGGAAAATCAACTATAACCAAACTTGTTCCAACATCTAGTACCTCAACTAACACAAATGCTCAACCATGAGTAATCTCTACGAGAATAATTATAAATCTTGCTCAACACAGGGAGTCAACAACTTAGACATTCGTAGTAGTTCTCAATAACACGATAATTTAAAGTTAAGGCTCACCGTCATGCTCGACACCGACGTATAGATACTCGTCACCATGCCTATACGCCGTACTCAACAAGAAACAAGTAGCAAATAGGAAAACTCCTAAACCCTCAAGCTAAGGTTAGACCAAACACTTACCTCGATGCCACGAACTCAGTTCAAGCCTCAACTATAGCTTTACCTCGTGATTCCGCCACCAATTCGCTCGTATCTAGTCGCAAGTAAATCAATGAATGCTAAATAAACAATTTCTAATTCATGGAAATAAGTTTTCTAAAGCTTTTCCCAAAAAGTCAAAAATCAGCCCCGGGCCCACATGGTCAAAGCCCGAGGTTCGAACCAAAACCCGACTACCCATTCACCCATGAACTCAAATATATAATTTATTTTGAAATCGGACCTCAAATCGAGGTCCAAATCCCCAATTTTTTTGAAAAACCTAGGTTCTACCAAAAACACCCAATTTCCCCCATGAAAATCGTTGACTTTGAGTTGAAATCATGTTAAAAGGTGTTAATGATTGAAGGAATCTAGTAAAAATTGACTTACAATCGATTTGGAAGAAGAGTTGTTCTTGGAAAATCGCCCTAGGGAGTTCTTGTTTTGAAAAGATGTGAAAAGGGGTTGTTTTTCGGCTAAGTATAAAAAGTTGCAGGCTGCAGTTATGGGAATTGCGAAGGGAGGTTGGGAAATGCAAATCGAGAATTGCGAAGGGAGGTTGGGAAATGCGATCTGGGAATTGCGAAGGGAGGTTGGGAAATGCGAGCTGGGAATTGCGAAGGGAGGTTGGGAAATGCGAAGCCTGCAATTCCTTAAGTCCAAAATTTCACCCCGTGGCCTATCCAAAACTCACCCGAGCCCTCGGGGTTCCAAACCAAACATGCACACCACCCTAAAAACATCATACGGACTCGCTTTTGCATTCAAATCACTAAAATAACATCAACAACTATGAATTTAGCATCAAAATCATGAAACTTTCTCAAGACTTCAAATTTCCAATTTTCTCAATAACTATCCGATTCACGTCGTTTCAAGTCCGTTTCTTACCAAATTTTACCGACAACACATATAAATCATATTAAACCTGTATCAGGATCCGGAACCATAATACGGGCCCGATACCACAGGTTTCACATAACATTTCACTTTCAAAAACCTTTACCTTTTTCAGAAAATAATTTCTTTCAAAAATTTATTTCTCGGGTTTGGGACCTCGGAATTCAATTCCGGGCATACGCCCAAGTCCCATATTTTCCTACGGACCCTCCGGGACCATCAAATCACGGGACCGGGTCCGTTTACCCAAAATGTTGACCGAAGTCAACTTATTTCATTTTAAAGCCAAATTTTATTATTTTTCACAGATTTTCACATATAGACTTCCGGCTACACACCCGGACTGCGCACGCAAATCAAGGTGATGCTGGAAGAGGTTTTGAAGGCCTCGAAACACAGAATTTAACTTAAAAACAAGTGATGACCTTTTGGGTCATCACAGGGTCGTTACATTTGGGGTCTTGAGAGAGAGAGAGAGGGGAGAAAAGCTCCACAAATTGGCTAAGTTAAATGGGAGAAGTGGGCTCCCAAAATGCCCATTTTATATAAAAATCATATGGTTGATCGTAGCTATGCATGACCCCATGCGTAGCTACTGGAAAGGTCAAATCCTTGAAGCCCTCATTTTGGTACATTATGCTTCTGCCTATGCATGCTGCGTAGCAACACAATTGTGTGGCTGCACATCTACCTTCTAGTAAAAGGACCATAACTTTTTGTAGAAACATCAAATGACAAATGACGTTGGAAAGTAGATTTATGGGCTACAATTTAGTGAAACAATTGATGCAAAATAGCTTTATATTATGAGAGTTATACCTATTCAAAGTCAGGTGATGTGCAAATTAGGTCATCTTTTCCTCATAATATTCCCAACTCGTTCCACACAACTTTTATCTACAAACCTCCTTAATATATTCCAAAACACCTTAAACATATATTTTCATTTTAAAATGATGTGGTTCTAACCCATAGATATCCGTTAATACTCAAAAATGTTATCCCCAAATATCATTGGTGCACTTTAAAATCTCAAGTCATTAGGAATTTTTTTTTACGGCGCCTTATAATGACATTACCGAATGGTTACACAAATTTGTACTTACTAAAGAAAAAAAAGAAGTTGTATCAATTGACTTTCTGGATATTCAGCCAAACATGAATGATTGCGAAGTAAGCTTGCTGGGTAAGGTAATCTCTAATAAAAAGGCAAATTTAATGGAGTTAACAATGTGATGCCTTTTGTTTGGGGAATTCCAGTGGGTTTGCAGATTAAAGAAGTTGGATGGAATTTCTTCCAACTCATCTTAGAAAATAAGGAGAGTATAAAAACAATATGGTTTGGTGCACCATAGTTATATGATAGATACCTCCTTAATGTTTGTACGCGGTGAAAATCAGAGGGCTCGAATTCGTGATCACAAGAGCGCCTCAGGGAGACCACCCCCTGGAGTCTTGAAGTCTAGCTCGAAGCTCGCCCCCAAGGGTTCGTAATGATCGACCTCGAGGCAGTGCAAGCCAACGGCTGTGACGCACCAACGGGAAGTTTCCAAGGCATACGATCAAAACTGACAAAGCATGCAAGGGAAACACTAGTCTATACCAGACTAGTAAGTAGTTGTTCCAGCTATGTATCTTTGTAATAATTACTCATGTACTATGATGGGATTTCCCTCCTTATATAAAGGGGATCCCTGTCATTTTGTAGGGGGGATCTAACACAAAATAAGATACTTCATTCAATACAAGAACATTCTTTCTGCTCTCTAACACAAACATACTCTCTATTTTGGCTCTATTGCTTACATTTATTACATCTCATTAATTGTTCTTCATTTATTTCTTGTTATTGGTCATAAAGAGCCGCAATCATAGCCCTAATAGCTGTTAATCCTCCATCGGCCGCCCTTAGTCGGGCATCGGACTTGGCATCGAGGCCCCGCACGCTCTAGCTCGAGGCCCCGATTCTCAACCATTTGGTTTGGTTTCTAAATCCATCTTCAATCTCTTATCTTATTTTCTAACCTCATCACTTAGCATCTACTGCTTAACAACTAGCATAAAAATAGATCACATATTTTTAGAACCACAAAATCAAATCTAATTGTTATTACCATTTTCAAGGTAAACAACGTTCAACCATGGGAACCGGGCTTGAAAAGCAACTCATTAGTTTTCAACGTGTGCAACATGTAGATCCAAGGTTGGAATATTCCTCTTCACTGGATGCCTATGGACGTGGGACTTAAAATCGGGCATGGTCTAGGAGGGGTAGTTGATATTGTAATTCAAAAGTACGGAAGCAAAGAAGGAGCACATGAGATTTAAAGTTATGATGAATATTAATAAACCAATACTAAGGGAAAAACTTATAACTTTGGGTCTGAAACAGTATGAGTTGAAATACGGTATGAAAACCTACCTTATGTCTGCTTCTATTATGATATATTCAGCTATAACGATAAAACATGTGCAAAAAGAAAAAGATATAAGAACAGGTAACATAAAAAAAGGATTAGTTTGGGACATGGCTTAGGGCAGAAAGTTATGGGATTTTATCTTAAAATATCATGCGTCAAGGAGGCACTAGCAATAATGAAAGAAACACTTGGGGTTAGGAATGACACCTTTAAAAGAGTTGAAAAGAAAAGAGATGCAGGAACTAGTAGAAACCTTTTAAACTTAGAAGAAGGGGCAGACTCAACTGATTCACAACTGGAAAAGAAATGGATGATTCTATAGGCGCTGAGCAACATGGTTCAAGGGGGAAACAAGCTATTGCATTGGAAGAGAATAATACTATAACACAAACTAAAAAAAATTATACACACCAGTTTGATCTAATGGATGCGACGAACTACATTCTGGGTGAGAAACAATCTGTTGGAGAGAATTGTTTTTAAAGGAAGGGTGTGAAGACATTGCAAAACATAGAGAAAGGGCTGAAATCAAAAGGTTTGCAATAGCTATCAAGTGAAGAGCCTTTTTTCGACGACACTATAGGAGGACGAGAGGCAAGAATGTATTATTTGTTATCTCAACTAAAGGGATTAGGGAATTATATTGATGAGGATACTTTAAAAAACAATATAATAAAGTAGTCATAGAGAAAACTGGAATTGTTGCTGCCTCTTCAATTTATGGCGTTGAAAATATGAAAACGAGCAATGCACAAGGAAGTAAAAATCAGGTTTGTGTTGAATCCCTCTTGAATAATAATATGTTCAATGCTCATCTTACAAAGAATTTTCCAGATATTGAAAAAATAGTTGCATCTCTGAAAATAACACAAATCTTAATGTGAATGAGTAAGGAAAAAAAATTAAACAAACAGTGAAAACGTTGGCTAGGAAGAATACTTACTTATTCTGATGGAAGCAAATGAGAAAATCCAATGGGCATAAATGAGAAAAATCATATGAATGTTACTGCAATAGAGGAGTTGGTAGGGGATAAAAGAAAGGGGACTAATTTACTAGCAACAGACATGTAACCAAAAAAACTAAAGCAAGTGGTGTAGCGGGAAGCCAGCCCAAAATGGTTTCCCTCATCAAAATGAAGATGGTGGTGTGGAATTGTCGAGGTCTAGGGGGTCCTTGACAGTTCCCTTTCTAAATTAGACAATTAGGCTCCACTCCCCAAACTTGATGTTCTTATGTGAAATAAAAAATAGAGTTGCTAGAGTTCAAAGGTTACAAAGACAAATTGGAATGGCTAACTTTCATGTAGTTGATCTTGTTGGACTTTCGGGTGATTTGTTCTTGCTTTGGTCTGATTCCATTCAGGTTCGTCATTTTTCTTCATCTAGTTACATTATTGAAGTTTTAATTAATGATAGTTGTAATTAATGTGAATACTGGTGTATTTTTATTTATTTAAGTACTGATAGAGTTACTAAAAGAAGACAATTCCACTAAATGGAATCTTCTTGGATTATTGCTGGTAATTTTAATGATATAACTGACGAGTCAGAAAAATTAGAGGATGGTCTAGGAAATATTTGTCCTTTAATAATTTAAAAGTATTTATTTGGAAATTAAATGAAATTGATTTAGGCTATAAAGGAAAGCCATGGACTTGGTGGTGTTATAGGAAAAATGAGGGTGTGATTCAAGAATGACTTGACAGAGCTCTAGGATCTTCCCATTGGAGAGCTAAATTTGATAATGCAAATGTTATCTATGTTGAAACTGAAGCTTCAGATCACGTGGCTCTTATTATTTCTACCGAAGCTAGTCTTGTATGAAAAATGAAAAGGTTTTGTTTTGATAAAAGATGGTGTGACAAGGAGGAAATTACTGGCATCATTCATAGAGCTTGGAATATTAATAATGTTAATGGCTTTGAACAATCTAAGTTTTATTTTAAATTAAAAAATTATAAACGTTCTTTAGTTGCTTGACGGGGGGTGGTAATGGAAATTCTAGGAAAAAAATCTTAGGTATAAAAATGATGATTGAGGAAATTAGGAAAAATCCGACTGGGCTTGATATTACTAAATTAAAAATGCTAAAAAAAGATTTAGGCCAAGCATATAAGGGTGAAGAGATTTGTTGGAAACAAAAATCTCGAGCTTTATGGTTGAAAGAGGGAGATAAGAATACATCTTTTTTCATATGTCTGCTATCCAGAGAAGAAGGAGAAATACCATTAAGTATTTTCAAACTGATGATGTCACTGGATTTCAGATCATAAGCATTGTAGAAATGGTAGAAATATTTTATACTAATAAATTTAAATCTACTACACCATCAGATCTTGACCATATTATTTCTTATGTGTCGATTTCTATTAATGAGTCAATGAGTAGGAGAGTAATATGAGATGTATCAGATGCTAAAATTAAGAATGTTGTTTTTTCAATGCATCCCTTAAAAGCTCCACGTATTGATGGAATGACTCCACTTTTTTCTAGAAATATTAACATATTATTGGTCAAGATATTTGTGAAGCAGTTAGAAATTTCATTCATTCAGGATATTTAATTCCATAATGGAGCCAAACTTTAATTACTTTGATTCCTAAATTTAAAAATCCTATCTATGTGGCTCAATTTAGATCCTATAAGTTTGTGTTCAACTGTTTATAATATTATTGCTAAAATGTTAGTGGCTAGAATGAAAGAATTTCTTCCTATGGTTATCTCACCAAATCAAGCAAATTTTGTGGGAAATTGTAACGACCCGGCCGGTCATTTTGAGATTTATAGCCCCGATCCCCTATTTACTGCTTCCTTCGTACCTATTTCTGCTATTTTGACTTGCCGAGAGGTTTCGTTTTGGTTTTTGGAGTGATTTGGGACACTTAGCCTAAATAGAGGCTTAAGTCTTAGGACTTGGATCGTAGTTGGAATTGTGTGAAGAGAACTCCGGAATGGAGTTCTATCGACGTTAGCTCCGTTGGGTGATTTTGGGCTTAGAGGTGTGTCCGCATTGTGTTTTGGAGGTCTGTAGCTAATTTAGGCTTGAAATGGCAAAAGTCGAATTTTTGAGATTTGGACTAGTAGTGGACATTTTGATATCGGGGTCAGAATTCGATTCTAGAAGTTAGAGTAGGTCAGTAACGTAGAATATGACTTGTGTGCAAAATTTAGTGTCAATCGGACATGGTTTGATAGGTTTCGGCATCGGTTGTAGAAATTTGAAGTTTCAAGTTCATTAAGTTTGGATTGGAGGGTGATTCATGTTTTTTGCGTTGTTTGATGTGATATGAGGGCTCGACTAAGTTAGTTTGGTGTTTTAGGACTTGTTGGTATGTTTGGTTAAGGTCTCGGGGGCCTCGAGTTGATTTCAAATGGTTAACGGATCAAATTTGGTTTTGGAATAATAGTTGAAGCTGCTGAACCTGGTGTAATCGCACCTGTGCAACATTATCCGCAGGTGCGAGCCTGTAGAAGCGAGCCTATGGATGCAGGTGTGGTTTGGGAGGAAGAGGCCAGAAGTCACAGGTGTGGAGGTCTATCCTCTCACCAATGATGAGGACACGTGCATCTAGAGATGACCAGGCACCCGCGCCCCGTGCTAGAGCCGCCAGAGACCGGGGCCAGGGTAGAGGCCAAGGATGCCTATGTGGTGCAGCCAGAGCACCCGAGCAAGTTGCTACAGAGGAGCCACAGTAGCTCTAATCGGAGCATAGGACCTAAGACGCCTACTACTACTACACTAGCTCTTCAGGAGACCCTTGCACATTTCCTAAGCATGTTCGGTACTCTAGCTTAGGTAGGGTTGATTCCCCTTGCTCCTGCCATATCTCAGGTCGGGGGAGGAGCACAGACTCCTGTCGCCCGCACCCCAGAGCAGCAGGTTCAGTCTGATTAGATTCCAGAGGTTATACCGGTGCCACATGTAGCCCCAGTTCAGCCTGAGGGTAGGGCAGCAATTTCAGAGGAGGAGCACTGTAGGCTCGAGAGGTACCAAAAGTACCACCCTCCTACCTTCAATGGTTTGGCGATAGAGGATGCTCAGGGTTATCTGGAGGAGTGCCACCATATCCTCCGTACTTTGGGCATAGTAGAGTCGAGTGGGGTTTCTTTCACTACATTTCAGCTTCGAGGAGCAGCCTATTAGTAGTGTCATGCTTATGAGTTGGGTAGTCTGGCTGAGGTAGCTTCCTTACATGGACTCAATTCATGGACATGTTTTAGAGAGAGTATGTCCCTCAGAGTCTCAAGGACGCATGGCGCGTGGAGTTTGAGCAGTTGCGGTAGAGTGCTATGACTGTTTCAGAGTATGAAGTCCGTTTCAGTTATTTGGCTAGACATGCACCGGCCTTGGTTTCTACAGTTCGAGAGAGGGTCCATCGATTTATTGAGGGACTCCATCCCAGCATCAGGACTAGCATGGACCGGGAGTTAGAGATGGATATCTCGTATCAACAGGTTGTGAGTATTGCTAGGAGAGTGGAGGGCATGCTTGCTCGGGAGTGGGAGGAGAGAGAGACAAGAGGTCTCGAGAGTCTGGCCATTATTCTGGTGCCCGTGCCCTTGCTTCAGTTCGATATGGTAGGGGTTATGTGAGTCGCCCCGTTCATTCAGCTCTTCCAGTCGCCGGTGGTATTCCGGTTCCTCCTAGGCCCCAAGATCCTTATTATGCACCTCCTGTGTGCCTCCTGCATGGGGTGCTTTTAGCGGCCAGTCCAACAGACCTGGCCCGATCCAGCCACAGCAGCCACGCACTCCTAGAGCTTATTTTGAGTGTGGTGATACTCACCATATGGTGAGGGATTTCCCCAGACTTAGGAGGGGTGAACCTCCACAGACTTCTCAGCCACAGCGTGCTCCATCGGGTCCTCAAGCCATGATTCCAGCACCAGCTACAGTTGAGTCAGTCCCAGTAGTAAGGGATTTCCCTGATGTGTTTCCAGTTGATCTTCCGAGCATGCCACCCGACAAAGATATCGACTTTGGTATTGATTTGTTGCCGGGCACTTAGCCCATCCTTATACCTCCTTATCGTATGGCCCCTTTCTGAGTTGAAGGAATTGAAGGAACAGTTACAGGAATTGCTTGCTAAGGGCTTCATTCGGCCCAGTGTGTCACCTTGGGGTGTTCTTGTCTTGTTTGTGAAGAAAAAAAATGGTTCTATGCGCATGTGTATTGATTATCACTAGTTGATAAAGTTACAGTGAAGAACCGGTATCCTTTGCCTCATATTGATGACCTATTTGATCAGTTACAGGGTCCCAGAGTGTTTTCCAAGATTGACTTGCGTTTAGGTTATCATCAGTTGAAGATTCGGGAGCTAGATATCCTGAAGATTGCTTTCAGGACTTGGTATGGTCATTATGAGTTCCTTGTGATGTCATTTGGGCTGACCAACGGCCCTGCAGCATTTATGCATTTGATGCACAGTGTATTTCGGTCCTATCTTGACTCATTCGTCATTGTCTTTATTGACGACATTCTGGTGTACTCCCGGAGTCGGGAGGATCATGTGGATCACCTGAAGACAGTGCTTCAGACCTTGAGAGAAAATAAGTTATATGCAAAGTTCTCAAAATGTGAGTTCTGGTTTGATTCCGTAGCATTTTTGGGTCACGTAGTGTCGGGATCAAGGTGGATCCGAAGAAGGTGGAAGCATTGCAGAGTTGGCCCAGACCGTCCTCAGCTACAGAGATCCGAAGCTTCCTTGGTTGGCGGGGTATTACCGTCAATTTATTGAGGGATTTTCATCTATTGCAGGACCTATGACCAGGCTGACCCAGAAAGGTGCTCCGTTCAGGTGGACAGAGGAGTGTGAGGAGAGATTTCAAAAGCTCAAGACAGCTTTGACTATGCCCTAATATTGGTATTGCCTACAGGTTTGGGGTCTTATACTGTTTATTGTGATGCGCCACGAGTTGGTCTCGGCGCGGTGTTGATGCAGGACCGTAGGGTGATTGCCTACACATCCAAACAGCTGAAGGTGCATGAAAAGAACTATCCTATCAACGACCTTGAGTTGGTCGCTATTGTTCATGCCGTGAAGAATTGGAGGCACTATCTGTACGGTGTCCCTTGTGAGATCTACACTAATCACCGGAGTTTGTAGCATCTGTTCAATCATAGGGATCTTAACTTGCGTCAGCGAAGGTGGTTAGAGCTACTTAAGGATTATGATATCACTATTCTATACCATCCCGGGAAGGCCAATGTGGTGGCTGATGCCTTGAGTCGCAAGGCGGGGAGTTTGGGGAGCTTAGCATATTTGCCAGCAACAGAGAGGCCATTGGCACTAGATGTTTAGGCCTTAGCCAACCAGTTTGTTAGATTGAATATTTCTGAGGCGAGTCATGTTTTGGCTTGTGTGGTTTCCCGGTCTTCTCTTTATGATCGTATCAGGGAGCGTTAGTATGATGACCTCCATCTGCTCGTCCTTAAGGACACGGTTCAGCACGGTGATGCTAACAAGGTCACTATTGGGGATGATGGTGCATTGAGGATGCAGGGCAGGCTATGTGTGCCCAATGTAGAAGAATTGCGTGAGTTGATTCTTCAGGAGGCTCATAACTCGCGGTACTCCATTCATCCGGGTGCCACGAAGATGTATCAGGACTTGAGGCAGCATTATTGGTGGCATAGAATGAAGAAGGACATAGTGGAATATGTAGCCCGGTGCCTAAATTGCCAGCAGGTGAAGTATCAGCATCAGCGCCCGGGTGGATTTCTTTAGAAGTTAGAGATTCCGGTGTGGAAATGGGAGTGGGTCACTATGAATTTCTTTGTTAGACTCCCACGGACTTAGTGGATGTTTGATGCAGTATGGGTGATTGTGGATAGGCTGACCAAGTCAGCTCATTTCCTTCTTGTGATGACTACATATTCTTCCGAGCAGCTGGCTCGAGTTTATATTCGTGAGATTGTTAGACTTCATGGCGTGCCGGTATCTATTATCTTTGACCGGGGTACGCAGTTTACATCATGATTCTGGAGGGTCGTACAGCATGAGTTGGGTATTCGGGTGGAGTTGAGCACAATATTTCACTCTCAGACGGACGGGCAGTCCGAGCACACTATTCAGATTTTAGAGGATTTGCTCCATGCTTGTGTGTTGGATTTTGGATGCTCTTGGGATCAGTTCTTGCCCCTTGCGGAGTTTGCTAACAACAACAGTTATCAGTCCAGCATTCAGATAGAACCATATGAGGCTCTGTATGGTAGGCGGTTTCGGTCCCCAGTGGGTTGGTTCAAGCCGGGCGAGGCCAGATTATTGGGTACGGACTTGGTTCAGGATGCCTTTGAAAAGGTTAAGGTGATTCAGGATAGACTTCCTTTAGCCTGGTCTCGACAGAAGATTTATGCAGATCGAAAGGTTCGCCATATCGCATTAATGTTTGGAGAGCGGGTCTTGCTTCGAGTTTCGTTTATGAAGGGCGTCATGAGGTTCGGAAAGAAGGGCAAGCTGAGCCCAAGGTTCACTGGTCCATTTGAGGTGTTGCGGGCAGTTGGGGAGGTTGCTTATGAGCTTGCATTTCCTCCCAATCTAGCAGGAGTTCATCCGGTATTTCATATTTCTATGCTCCGAAAATATCAGGGTCCGTTTAAGCTGAAGCATAAGAATGACGGATTTGTGTCCAGCGTGTGATCACAGCCGGTACCGCATTTCTTTTTTCTTGGGGAGGCCCAAGTTCAATTGGCGGACCACTTTTTGCCGGGGGAGGAATCGTAGCCGCTTCACTCGTCAAAAACAGGCTTAGTTGAATGGTACTACCAGAGACCAGGACAGGCACGAGAACTCAAAATATTATCGGAAGCTTACCATCAAATAGACTCTCTCCGCTGTACTGAATAGTCTTTCTATCTCCCCTATGTTTATCCAAAAAGGATTCAGATGAAAAATTATATTACCTCATTAGAAGGGTACGGGACTCCTTTTCCTACGATAGGGTAGGGATGAATTGAATGAGAGACTATGAAAGTGAGGCAAACCACAAATGCAGGCTCCCTAAGCCTTAGACTGAGATAGTACCACAAAGCAGGGGTTAACATAAATGACTCTATGGAAGTCCTCTCCCACTTGAGTCTCCCTTGAGACCTGCTGCAGCAAAATCTGTCTCATGTATTGGATTTTAGCTCAGTCCAGTAGGACAAGGATCTGTCTTATGTTAAGCAGCCAGTGGCTGTTTTGGACCAATAGGTTCGAAAGCTAAGGTCAAACAACATTGCTTCAGTGAAGGTTCAGTGGAGGGGTCAGCCAGTTAAGGAGGCAACTTGGGAGACTAAGCAGGATATACGCAGCCGCTATCCTCATCTTTGCACCACTTTAGGTATGTCTCTATGCTCGTTCGAGGACGAACAATTGTTGTAAGAGGGGGAGGATGTAACGACCCGGCAGGTCGTTTTGAGAGTTATATCCCCAATCCTCTTATTTACCGCTTCCCCCGTACTTATTTCTTCTATTGTGACTTGCTGTGAGGTTTCGTTTTGGGTTTTGGGGTGTTTTGGGACACTTAGTCCCTAAATGGAGGCTTAAGTCTTAGGATTTGGACCGTAGACGGAATTGGGTGAAGACGACTTCGGAATGGAGTTCCATCGATTCCGTTAGCTCTGTTGGGTAATTTTGGACTTAGGGGCATGTCCGTATTGTGTTTTGGAGGTCCGTAGCTGATTAAGGCTTGAAATGGCGAAAGTCGAATTTTTAGAGATTTGGACCGGTAGGGAACTTTTTGATATCGGGGTCGGAATCCGGTTCCGGGAGTTGGAGTAGGTTCGTAACGTTGAATATGACTTGTGTGCAAAATTTGGGGTCAACCGGACATGGTTTGATAGGTTTCGGCATCGGTTATAGAAATTTGAAGTTTCAAGTTCATTAAGCTTGGATTGGAGGGTGATTCATGTTTTTAGCGTTGTTTGACGTGATTTTAGGGCTCGACTAAGTTCGTATGGTGTTTTAGGACTTGTTGGTATGTTTGGTTGAGGTCCCGGGTCCCTCGGGTTGATTTCGGATGGTTAACGGATCAAATTTGGTTTTGGAATAATAGTTGAAGCTACTGAACCTGGTGTAATCACACCTGCGCAACATTGACCGCGGATGCGAGCCCGCAGAAGCGAGCCTATGGACACAGGTGTGGTTTAGGAAGAAGAGGCCAGAGGTCACAGGTGCGGAGGTCTAACCACATCTGCACATCCGCAGATGCGGAAGATGGAGCGCAGAAGCGGAAAGGGCTAGGGCGTGAGGGATCGCACAAGCGGATTAAATCCGCAGGAGTGAGCACGCAGGTGAGGCCCATTGCTCGCAGATGCGGGCCCAGTCCCTTAAGTCATTTCCGCACCTTTGATGGAAATTCCGCAGTTGCGGTGGCGCAGGTGCGGTAGAAGGTCCGCAGATGCAGAATAACTGGGCAGAAAAGGGCCAAGTGCGAGGGTTTGATTTCATTCTCCATTTTTGGACCTAGAGAGCTCGGGTTGAGGCACAATTTCGAGGGATTTTCAGAGGAAGCTTGTGTGTAACGATTCTTAACTCTTTTATGGTTATATTTCATTAATCTACAGTTGATTCCACCCTTTAATTAAGGATTTGAGTTGGAAATTTAGGGGGAAATGGTAGAAACTTCATAGACTAAAATTTCGAGTTTTGGAAGGCGATTTGAGGTTGGATTAGAGTAATTCTTGTATGGTTAGACTCGTGAGTGAATGAGTGTTCGTATTTGGTGACTTTTACCCGATTCCGAGGCGTGGGCTCGGGGAGACTTTTTAGGGCAATTTTCCACATTCTTGCTTTAGCTTTGATTTCACTAGCTAGATTAGTTTCTTGTAGTTATATTCATTATATGTAATTGATTTTGGCTACAGTCGGTCCATTCGGAGTCGGATATTTGTGGAAAGAGCATTATCAAGAATTTATTTGAGCTTGGTTCGAGGTAAGTAACTTGTCTAACCTTGTGTGGGGGAACTCCCCATAGGATTTGGTACTGCTTTGATATGTGAGCACCGTGTACGTGAAGTGACGAGTGCGTACACCGGCTATTTGCTGTAAAACTCCATTTTCATTAAGTAATAACCTGTTTCACTTTAATTGAGTTATGGTAGCATATGTAATTATCCTGTTTAGTTTAGAACAACATGTCTACGTGTCTTAATTGCTTATCTGAACTCTGTGCGGCATGCTTAATGAGTTACTTGCTTCTTCCTCGACTTGTACTTAGTCTAAATTTTAGGATTTCGTGTTGTAGCTGTTGTTTCTATTATTTGAGCTGCATATTTACTTTTGGGACTACAGAACGGCATTACGGGGGATCCCCCTGCATATTAACTTTGAGACTACGGAACGGTATTCTAGGAGATTCCCCTATCTTGTTTATTTACTTTGGGACTACGGAACGGTATTCCGGCAGATCCCCCCTGCACATTTACGTTTGGGACTACGAGACGGTATGTCGGGAGATCTCCTATTGTTATCTCTGTGTACTGAGCTATTACCTTTCTATAATTTCATTTGTTAAATTTCGGTCTTTGCTTTACTGCGATATTTTATTCTATCTTGTTTTTATTATATCTACACCAGTAGGGCCCTGACCTTACCTCGTCACTACTCGATCGAGGTTAGGCTTGGCACTTACTGGGTACCGTTGTGGTGTACCCATACCCTTTCCTGCACATGTTTTCATGTGTAGATTTAGGTACTGCTTATTTGCCGCATTATCAGTGACTCGAGATAGCTTTGGAGACTTCAAGGTATATCTACTGTGTCCGCAGACCTCGGGGTCCCTTTTTACTCTTCCCAATGTCGAACACTTCCTGTATTTCCTTTTGTTAGACTCTAGAGTATAGAGATACTATTTTCTTTCTGTAGTTTGTGACTCATGATGTTCCGGGTTTTGGGCATACTGTGTATTACTGAGAAGTTGGTTATTGTACATGCCAAGCGGCATGGTATTCAGTTATGTTTTTACCGTTGCGGTTAGTTGTTAAATTTATGTCGTTATGTTTTCTCGCAAATGTTAGTATTACCTAGTTGTAGAGACTAGGTGCCGTCACGATGTTATACGGAGGGAAAATTGGGTCGTGACAGAAATAGACAAATTACTGATAATGTAGTGCTTGCTTATTAGTTTAATGCATTTGCTTAAAAATAAAAGAAGAGGTAGAGGATGGAATGCTTTGCTGAGCTCCACACGGGTCCCCAACTCACTCTGAACAGCTCTCCAGAAATGTGAAGTGAACTGAGGGCCTCTATCTGATATGATGGAAACAGGCACACCGTGCAACCGGACTATCTCCCGAAGATCTGTGCCAACCTCTCTGAAGTATAAGTAGTCACCATTGGAATAAAGTGTGCCGACTTGGTCAATCTGTCGACAATGACCCAAACCGTATCAAACTTCCGCAATGTCCGCGGTAATCCAACTACGAAGTCCATAGTAATGCGCTCCCATTTCCACTCAGGTATGGGCATCTGTTGAAATAGGCCACCTGGCCTTTGGTGCTCATATTTAACCTGCTAGCAATTCAAGCAATTAGCCACGTACTCAACTATGTCTTTCTTCATTCGCCGCCACCAATAATTCTGCCTTAGGTCACGATACATCTTTGTAGCACATGGATGAATAGAATATCGCGAACTGTGTGCCTCCTCTAGAATCCTTTCCCTCAAGTTATCAACATTAGGAACACATAGGTGACCCTGGAGTCGCGGAACACCATCCTCGCCAATAGAAACCTCCTTGCCACTACCCTGTAGCACCGTCTCTCTGAGAACTGCCAAATGCGGATCGTCGAACTGCCGAGCCTTGATCTGCCCCAAAAGTGAAGACTGAGCAACAACACACGCAAGAACTCGGCTGGGCTCTGAGATGTCCAACCTCACAAGTCAGCCAAGCACTGAATGTCCAAAGCTAGTGGCCTCTCCTCCGCTGAAATGAAGTCCAAGCTACCCATACTCTCAGCTTTCCTACTCAAGGCATCCGCGACCACATTTGCCTTGCCCAGATGATAAAGAATGGTGATCTCATAATCCTTTAGTAACTCCAGCCATCTACATTGTCTCAAATTGAGATTCCTCTGTTTGAACAAATGTTGCAAGCTGCGATGATCAGTGTAAACCTCATATGACACCCCATACAGATAATGCCTCCATATCTTAAGAGCATGAACAATCGCTGCTAACTCCAGGTTGTGCACAGGGTAATTCTTCTCATGAATCTTCAGCTGGCGTGAAGCATATGCAATAACTCGCCCATCCTGCATCAACACACATCCCAAGCCGACGCGTGAAGCATCGCAATATACCATATACATCCCCGAACCGGAAGGCAACACAAGAACCGGTGTTGTAGTCAAGGCTGTCTTGAGCTTCTGAAAGCTCGTCTCACAATCATCTGACCAACGGAAAGGAGCACCCTTCTGGGTCAATCTAGTCAAAAGTGAAGCAATAGATGAAAAACGCTACACGAATCGACGGTAATAACCTGCTAACCCCGGGAAACTCCTGATGTCAGTCACTGAAGTAGGACATGGCCAACTCTAAACTGTCTCAATCTTCTTGGGATCCACCTTAATACCCTCTCCTGACACAATATGCCCTAAGAATGCCATTGACTCTAGCCAAAACTCACACTTGGAGAACTTAGCATATAGTTTCTGCTCTCGCAAGGTCTGAAGCACTACTTTCAAATGTTGCTCGTGCTCCCCCAGCTACGTGAGTATATCAAGATGTTGTCAATGAAGATGATAACAAAGGTATCAATATAAGGCCTGAACACCATATTCATCAAGTCCATAAATGCCGCCGGGGCATTGGTCACGCCAAAGGACATCACCAGAAACTCATAATGGCCATATCTAGTACGGAAAGCAGTCTTCGGAACATCTGAGTCTCGAATCTTCAACTCAGGATACCCTGATCTCAGGTCGATCTTAGAGAACACCCTAGGCACCCTGCAATTGGTCGAACAAATCATCAATGCGCGGCAACGGGTACTTGTTCTTGATGGTAGCCTTGTTCAATTAGCGGTAATCAATGCACATCCGCATGGTCCCATATTTCTTCTTCACAAACAACACTGGTGCACCCCAAGGTGACACACTCGGTCTAACAAACCCCTTTGCTAACAACTCCTCAAGCTGCTCCTTCAACTCCTTCAACTCTTTCAGAGCCATACGGTACGACAGAATAGAAATAGGCTGGGTACCTGGAGCCAAATCAATGCAAAAATCAATATCACGATCCAGTGGCATGCCAGGAAGGTCAGAAAGAAACACATCGGCGAACTCCCGGACTACTAGAACTGAATCAATCGTTGAAGATTCTGTGGTGGTGTCCCAAACATAGGCTAGATAAGCCAAACAACCCTTCTCGACCATATGTCGAGCCTTCAGAAAAGAGATCACCCGACTAGACGTACTAATTGAGAAACCCTTCCACTCAAACCTTGGCAACACTGGCATCGCTTAAGTAACAATCTTGGCATGGCAATCCAAGACGGCGTGGTATGGGGATAACCAATCCATGCCCAGGATGACCTTAAAGTCGGTCATATCAAGCAACAGGAGATCTACTCTAGTCTCAAAACCATATAATGTGACCACACAGGACCGGTAGATCTGATCCACAACCACAGAATCGCCCACGGAAGTGGACATATGAATGGGAGTACCCAAGGACTCATGAGGAATATCCAGGAAATGAGTAAACAGAGATGACACATATGAATAGGTAGACCCTGGATCAAATAGCACTGAAGCATCCCTACCGCAGACGGAAATAATACTTGTAATAACGACATCTAAGGCCAATGCATCTGGCCTGGCCGAAAAAGCATAGAATCTAGCTGGAGCGCCGGCTGGCGGGCCTCCACCTGACTGAGCCGCAGCTGGCTGACCTCTCCCTGTCTGGCCTCCACCTCTAGGATGACCCCTACCAGCCTATCCTCCGCCTCTGGGTGGCTAGGAAATCGGTGCTGAAATCATGGGCTGCTGACTCTGTTGTACTGCCTTGCCCTGAAGCTTGGGGCAGTATCTCCTCAAATGACCAAGGTCCCTACACTCAAAACAACCCCACGGTGCGGCGACCTGCTGCCCTGATATCTGACCCTGATGGCCTGTAGACCCACTGGAAGAAGCTTGAATAGCCGGTAGATGGTATGAACTCTCCGGTATAGCACTGAGATAGGAACTAGAAGAACCCTGGGGACCTCAATACCCACTGGAGGAACCATGAATAGCTGGCGGGCGACAAGAACTCTTTGGTATGGCGCTGAAAAAGGGGCGCGCTGGAGCACCTCGAGGAGGTAGTGGTGTTGAATATAGGGGCCTGCTAGGCTGACCCCTCCCAAACTGACCTCTTCCCCTATCCGGGGCACCTCTAAACTCTGCAAAGAATCTAGCCCTCTGGTCCTGCTGCATCTGCTCCCTACCTCTTAGACGGTTGCCCTCAATCCTCTGAGCATTCTCCACCACTAGCTGATAAGGAGTCCCCATCTCCTCCTCTCAGGCCATGTTGGCCCTAATGCCAGAATGCAACCCTGCAACAAACCTTCGAACCCTCTCTGCATCAGTAGGAAGTATCATTAGTGCATGGTGAGATAACTTGGAAAACCTCGCCTCATAGTCGGTCATCGACATCTGACCCTGCTCAAGCTGCTCAAACTGATATCGCAGCTCTTCCCTCTCAGAGGTTGGAATATACCTGTCCAGGAATAGCTGTGTGAACTGACCTAAGTGATGGGAGGAGAACCTGCTGCCCTGCCAAAAACATAGGACTGCCACCATCTACGGGCCCTGCCCTCCAGCTGGAAAGTAGTGAAGTCAACCCCATGAGACTCCAATATCCTCATATTGTGCAGTCTGTCCCTGCACCTATTAATGAAATCCTTGGCATCCTCATGACGCTCGCCCCCGAAGATAGGAGGGTGTAGCCTAGTCTATTTGTTCAATAACTTCTGTAGATCGCCATCCGCAGCTGGTCTGGGCTCGAGTACCACTACGGCAACTGGCTGAGCCCCATCTGCGAGTAGTGCATCCGGAGTTTGATACACTGCAGCTGCATGACCCAGAGCCTGAGCAGTAGGGGTCTGTGCTCCCCCTTCCGCCTGAGATGTAGCTGGGTCCGCTGGAAATAAACCAGCCTGAGTCGTGGTATCCATGAACCACAACATATGGCCTATGACCTCCTGCAAACCTGGTGCCGTCATAAAGTTCGCCGAGGTAGGCTCAGCTGTGGGCACCTCGCCCTACTCCTCAATGACGGGATCCCCGGTAGGATCCGCCGGTGGTGCAATTGGGGCAGCTTTGGGATGCCCTCGTCCCCTACCTCGGGTCGGTGCCCTCCCCCGACCTCTGCCTCAGCCTCTAGCAACGGGGGGGAGGGGGCAGCTACTCCCGGGTCTGGAAGGTCTGCCATGAGCGCCCTCACCATCTGTGAGAGAATAGAAGAAGGAAATTTAGTATACCATCAACTACACGATAGAAGATGAATAAATAGTAGTTTCCTAACACCCTATAGCCTTTCGAAGATAAGTACAAACGTCTCCGTACCGATCCGCAAGACTCTATTAGGTTTGCCTATGACTTGTGAGACCTACGTGAACCTAGTTCTCTAATACCATGTTGTCACGACCCAAATTCCATTCAGGTTGTGATGGCGCCCAACGTCGTGGTTAGGCAAGCCGACCCTAACAACTAGCGAATTCCCACTTATTTTATTTCACATTTTCAACATTTAATTAACTTATATTCAAGCCTACCGGTAATCAACAGTTTCACAACAAATAGAAATGCAACCCCAAAAATATAGTCTATAGTGTGTGTCGGGAACTACTATCACAAGTACTAGGGCAACTAGTAGAATATAAAAATATTACTATCCTACTGCCTGAAACAGAATAAACAGTACATAATAACAACAAAAGAAGAGAACTCCAGAATGTTGTTGAACGGCTCAGGAGGGGCAGCTCACCGTGAGATTCTCGATCAGAAGTCAGGAACGCGCGCCGGAGGGGTATCTAGATGCACCTGCCTCAGATCCTGTACAGTTAAGTACAGAAGCGTAGTATGAGTACATAAACAACATGTACCCAGCAAGTATCCAGTCTAACCTCGAAGAAGTAGTGACGAGCGGTCGACTTGACACTTACTAAGGCCAAAATCATTAATATATATAACTTACACTAAGCATGATTAGCATGGATATAATGACAAATCTTAGAGTCAAGGAGAAAATGATATATCAATTTCTGTCATGTCGTATAATAGTTTGCACTTCAAGCATTTAAGCAGAGTAAATCATGGATGTATTTTCACATAAATATCATGCGCACATTATGTCGAGGTCGTACGGCCCGGTCCAACATAGTAATAATTGTGCACTGCCAGAGGGTCGAATGGCGCGAACCATAGATGAATCTATTTCTACCGATGCGATCGGCCCGATCCACAGATAGCAATTATCATCAATAAGGCACATAAAGGCGCATTTATGGTCAAATAAGTTCATACAATTCTCAAGTAAGTGCGTACATTCATTTATATTTATTTTCAATCCCAAACATATCCTAAGTGATCTCATAAGCAAGCAAGAACATAAGCATTTGCAAGGATGGCGTGATACGGTTCCTAAACTACCCGGACAATTAGCATGATAGTAGCTACGCACGGACTCTCGTCACCACGTACGTACGTAGCTCCCCACAGACAATCACATACATTTATTTAATTCACTTAGGGGTTCATTTCCTCTTACGAGGTTAGAAAGGAGACTCACCTCGCTTCAAAGCTTACTTCCAATATCAAGAACGCGCTCAAACCCTCAATTTGGAGCCGAACGATCCAAAACTAATTAAACGGGGTAAGAACTAGTCAATACAAGCTCAAGAGTCCATATTCTAACTATTAAAGTAATTTCCCAACCCTAAATACAAGTTTCCTAAAATTAATCCACGGGCCCACGTGCTTGGATTCCGGAAATTCTTAAGGGAAGTTATTACCCATAACCTAAGGATCAAGAATATATGATTTTTACTTCATTCCATAACAAATTTCGTGACAAAAACTTGTTTTTATCAAAACCCTAGGTTTTACTCTAATAGCATGTTTTTCACCAATTTTTGTGTGTTAATCTACCTATAAATCAAGTACTGAACTCACATTAAGTAGAAGTAACTTACTTTACAAATGCTAGGTTGAAATCCCTCTTTGGAAGCTCCCAAATCGCCCAAACAATGAATGAAATGTGTCAAAAATGACACATTCCCATATTAAATGAAGGCACTGCCTTCAGCGATTTCCGCACCTGCGGTTAGGGGACCGCACCTGCAGTCTCTCTTCTGCGAGGGAAGCTACGCATCTGTGGAGTTGGGCTGGGCTGGCTGGGACCGCTTCTGCAGTCTGAGGGCCGCTCCTGCGGTTCCGCTTCTGCGGAAGAGGAGCCGCATCTGCGATTCCTGGGCTCCTCCCCTTGGCCGCACCTGCGAAGGCTCAACCGCTTCTGCCATCTCGCACCTGCGGCTAGCCAACCGTAGGTGTGGTTATGACAGATACCTGGAGCTTGAGCTCCTTCCAAAACTTTCCAACTCAACTCGAGCCTCGTCCGATTGACACTCGGGGCCCCGGGCCCCGCCTGAACATACCGACAAGTTTAAAATTACAAAATGGACTTGCTCGCACCCTCGGAACGCCCGAAACAATGCTAAATCTAAGAATCACCCCCCAAAACCAATTGAATCAAACTTATGAACTTCAAGTTCTTCAATTTACATCCAATGCGACGAAACACCCTTATACTACTCGGATTGACACCAAATTTTGCGTGCAAGTCCTAAATGACAATACGGAACTATTCCAAGTCTTGGAATTCCGTTCGGACCTCGATAACACAAAAATGCGCTCCAAACCAAATAGTTAAGAACTTCAAAATCCTTCTGGAATCAACTTCCACTATTAGGCTCCAAAACACTCCCGGGCCATCCAAAACCCGAGCCAGACATACACCCAAGTCCGAAATCACCATATGAACCTGTTGGAACCTTCAAATCCGGATTCCGAGGTCGTTTACTCAAAACATTGACCGAAGTCAAACTAGGCCTTTTAAGCCAACCTTAAGGAACCAAGTGTTCCGATTTCAACTGAAACTCTTCCAAATCCCGAACCAACCATTCCCGCAAGTTATAAATCAGTAAAAGCAAGTACGGGAAGTCTTATTTAGGGGAACGGGGTTCTAGAAAGCAAAACGACCAATCGGGTCGTTACAGTGGGTGTAGACATATAATTTTTTACCCTCCCCGAGATTTTACACATTTTAGTGTTTAAATATTTAGTTTAGGTCTAATATCGCTATTTTAAAAATTTTGACTCTTTACTTTATTTTATCACAAAAATGAAAATTACAAAAATATTTTCTTTTATTTAGCTAATTGATATTTTATCTAGTTACTTTTAGTTTATCTACCTTACATAAAATTCGAAAATACAAAAAAAAACTGTTCCACTTGGTGATGGGGTGGTTAGTTCTGGTAGTTGAGGTGGATGTGTGTTGGTTGTGGTTGAGAATGATGGTAGTGGGAATAGTGGGGATGGTGGGTGTAGATATGTAAGTTTTGACCCTCCCCGAGATTTTACACATTTTAGTATTTAAATATTTAGTTTAGATCTAATCGCTATTTTAACTAGTTTTAACTCTTTATTTTATCACAAAAATAAAAATTACAATAATATTTTCTTTTATTTAGCTAATAGATATTTTATCTAGTTGCTTTTAGTTTATCTACCTAACATAAATTTAAAAATACAAAAAAAAAAAAGTTCCACTTGGTGATGGGGTGGTTAGTTGTGGTAGTTGAGGTGGATGCGTGTTGCTTGTGGTTGAGAATGATGGTAGTGGGAATGGTGAGGATGGCGGGTGTAGACATGTAATTTTTGACCCTCCCCGAGATTTTACACATTTTAGTGTTTAAGTATTTAGTTTAGCTCTAATATTACTATTTTAACTAGTTTTGAGTCTTTTACTTTATTTTATCACACAAATGAAAATTACAAAAATATTTTCTTTTATTTAGCTAATTGATATTTTATCTAGTTACTTTTAGTTTATCTACCTTACATAAAATTCGAAAATACAAAAAAAATCCACTTTATTTTCAGGAATATTAGTATTTTGGTAGGAATATTATTTTAATTTTGCGATAATTTTAATCTAATCCCATTTTTATTTTTTTAGTATGATATTTGAAAAATACCAAAAATAGGTTTGTTTTAACGGTTAAGTAGGATTTTTTATCTTATTCTTATTCGAGGTAAGAGGTCGCTCCCTTTAGTTTATATTCAGGGGAATGCCCCGTATATTTTGTATATATTTTTATCCCGGGTATGCCCGTAGTATCATGTATTTGGAGGCCATGACGAACTTTATGGAAAAGTATAATATATATTAGTATTTAGGATTTTACTTTAATTTTCTTATTTTATTTTATTTCGTTTGGGTGGGGACGACCTCGAGCCTCTTGTGTGTTTGTTTTCCTTTGCCTGTATTTTTTTTTTACCTCAATTTGAATACTTTAAAAGCCAACTAGATCATGTACGCAACCATAAATTTCACGGGACTCGGGGAATGCCTAACTCCTTCTCCCCGTGTCAAATGAACCCCCTTACATGAATCACTGGTGCAAACTGGTTTAAGAGGCAAACGTGTTTTGAAAGGAAATTGTTATTTTAAAAAAAACGGTGACCTGACACACTGAAATCAGATGTCAAGTGGAGACTCCGAAAATCTTTCGAAACGCAATCTTTTTGTCACTTTCAAATTTGAAAACCCTTTCAAGCTTCAAAATCATCTTTTATTAATTTTAAGAAGGTTAGTGAGGTTGTAAAAAAGGGGTGTGACAGCTCTGGAGACTCCGCTGGGGACATGCAGGTTCGAGATGGTACTTGATCTTGTTGGCTTTTTAGGATATTCAATTTAGGCATTTTTGTGTTTTTGTTTCTTTTATGTTTTTACACTTTGTTGCTTAGTTGCTAATTGTTTATGTGTTTATCGCTTTCCTTATATGTTACTGCTTTATAACTGTCATCATTTGCATAACTATGAGTCTTCTTTCTGCAACAAGTCTCGTAGTACGCGTCGCGTACACTGATAACTGTGATTTTAACACGTTTTATGCCCATACTTGCCTATGCTTTATGTATGAATTGTCATAAAATAGACCCAGAATGCTTACAAAGTGCGCTTGATTGCAGGTTTGAGCGACAAGATGAAAAAAGTCAAAAAATTGGCTCGAAACGGAGTGAAACCTGCTCAAGTGTCAAAAATTATTGAAGTGGGGACAAGAGGACCTAGCGCAGACCGCACTGATTTGCTGCGCGGCCGCGCTAGGAGATTCAGAGAGTATACATTTCAAGGGTAACCATGCGCGGTCCGCGCTCCTTTCTACGCGGTCAGCGCTTGTGTCCACGCGGTCGCGCTTCATTGTTGCGCGGTCCGCGCCCATTAGCCTGCGCGGCTGTGCTACCTTCTTGCGCGGTCCGCGTCCCCAGCTTCAGAAGTGAGTGATCGAAGTCCAAGACCCCTATGCGGCCGCGCTGCATTTCTGCGCGGTCCGCGCCAGCCCCGCAGGGGTATTTTTGTCCAGTTTTTCTAGCCTAGTATAAATAGAATATTTTATTATTTCTAGGTTAAGCATTAGATATCAGATAGCTGCTGCACTCGTGAGACTCAAGTTTTAGCCTATTTTGGGCATTTTCATCTTGTTTTATCGTGGATTCTTGTAGATTAACATTCTAGTTAATTAATATGTTGATTTTATCTACTACTTCTTCAATTTCTGTTGTTATTATGTCCAGCTAAACCCATTAGCTAGGGTTGTGGCTCAACCCTAGTGTGGGTAATTAATGGGTGTGATTGTTTAATGCTTGAATGATGTTGGGTGTTTGCTATTTGGGTTAATTTTATGATTTAACTAGGATTTGGTGGTTGCAAACACTAAGTCTAGCTTAGTGGGTCTTGACTCTTCTTGAGAAAGAGTGTCTATGACTCCAAAATTAACCCAACAAGGAATTGGGATGGACCCATGAGAATGGTAGTCCCAATTAACGGGTTAAACCTCGAGAGAGTAATTACCCAACTTGAACCCTAAGTTGCTTGGGCTTGTTGGCCTACCCAATTGGTCTCGAGAGAGTCAATTTGGCAAAATCACTCTTTCTACCGAGAGGTGTGAGAGTGAGTGCAATCGTGCAACGGTTATAGCATAAGCCCCATAATCATCATTCTTGTATTAGGAATCTCTACCCGTTAGTTGACCACCTAGGTAAATGCCACGACCCTAGTGTCTTTCTCTATCTTGCATACAACCTAGAATTAATATCTTAGCATAATTTAGTTATAATTAGTAGTTGTTAAATTGTAGTTGATAATCATAAAAAAAACCCAAAAAAGTTAGAAGATCAATTAGAAGCAAACACGCATTTCTAGACTAAGCAAATACCCAACTCCCTTTCTAGCTCCCTGTGGAAATTGACCCCGATACCACTATTGGGTAAAAGTATTAGCGCCCACTCTTCCTAAGGTTGAGTCCGCTGCGATCACTTTTTGGCGCCGTTGCCGGGGAGCTTACGGTGTTGACTATTTGTGTAGCTAGTTTTGTGTTTTGCTTCTCTTTCCTTCTTTTTTACTAACTTTATTTGTGTTGATCCATCAGGTACACATGGCTCTAAACGGAAATGACCCTCTTGGCAATGCCTTGGCGGGGGAGGAGGTTGAAGATGTTGAGCAAGATGAGCTTCCGATACCTCAAGTACCACGGAGAGGTAGAAATGCCAATGCTAATGTAAATGACAACAATCCTATTCCAGACCCTCCTCCGCCACCGCCAAGAGCGGTCCCAAGAGTTTTTCCAATCAAGGGTACGCGAGTGCCATCGTTCCTCCCCGAATCCGGGCGGGGAACTTTCAAATCACAAATGTCATGTTGACCTTGCTCAAGCAAAGGGGATATTTTACGGGCGCCTCCGACCAAAATGCATACAAGCACTTGAAGGGGTTCGTAGATACTTGCTGGGGCAGCAAACAAACAAACGTGTCAGAGGATGCGTTGTGATTGAGGCTTTTCCCGTTTTCTCTTCGGGGCAAAGCGTTGGACTGGTTAGAAAGGTTACCAAATCATTCTATCACCACATGGGATGAATTGGCGGACAAATTTATTGCCAAGTTCTTTTCTCCAAGTCATATGGTGGCTCTTCGGGACGAGATTCTAGCCTTCAAGCAAATGCCAACGGAACCATTGTATGAGATCTGGGAGCGATATAGAACAATGGTGAAGGAGTGCCCTAACAGTGATATGACTGAGGCGATGATCCAACAGACTTTCTATAGGGGCATCAACACCACGAATCAATGCATTGTGAACCAATTGGCCGGTGGGAACTTTATGAAACTTTCTTACCAAGAGGCATGTGACGTACTTGATGAAATGGCTGACACCTCTTCGGCATGGCAAAGCCGAGCGAATGTACCCCAAGGTGACCCCACGGTCATCCATTTGCACAAGGAGTTGAGTGATCATGGCCAAGCTATTGCCGAACTTACAACAACAATGAATCAGTTGGCGAAGGCGCAATTGCAACAAGTACAAAACCCGCGCCAAGTCAATGCAATGGAGAATGTTTCTATGCTAAAAAGGAGGCAAAGAGGGCAACAACAACCTCAAGGTAATGGTGAGCAGTTTGACAACAACAATGATGGTGGTGGTTATTCGAACGAGTGTTTTGATGATCAAAGTGAGGAATGCCAATATGTCAATAACTACCAAGGGAAAATGAAGGGAAAATCNGAATATAAAAAAGACCCGCAAGATAATACGGGAAGCTGATAGAGCTGCCTCCCACTCTTCGGGGAGTGAGTATGCACCATCCCGGAGTATTACTTCTGAATCTGCTCCCACTCACATGTCTCTCTTGCTCCAATTGCATGACTATCCTTCAACTTCACCTACCTCCAAAGGACCAGCTGATAAAAAACTTAAAAGACCGGTGAATGTAGTTTTGGACTCGTCTGATGAGTCCGAAGTTAAAAGTGCAGAACAATACTCCACCTCCCCCACAGCTTCACTATCTGGGGAGAGTGGAGGATATGGTGAGGGGGGTGAGCCTCAAGTTGGTGGTGTTGATAGAACAAGAAAACCGAAAGCATGGGCTGATAGATTTGTAAGTGAAATAGCCTTCCACAGATTTCGAGAGTGGTGGCCCAAAAGAAAATTGATTCCGGAGAGGCAATTTATTGACTCTGATCTTCTTCCTCTAAACCCACATGTGCAAGCACAATTCCGTACTAGAGTGGGTTGGGGTTTCTTCAAGGAACGTTGCATAGTCGCAAATGAACATATGGTGAAAGAATTTTACTACAATGTTCATCATGTAGTGAAGGACTCAAAGGCGACACAACTGAGGGACAAAGTGGTGATGTTTGATGGGAAGTCTCTGAATGAGTTTTTGGGGTTCAACGAAGAGGACGAAACCCAATACTTAAAAAAGCTGGCAATGAAAGAAGAGGTTCGCCCTTGGTTGGCCCAGCACTTGGCAGCCGCGGGCACTGTCCCAGTTTGGTTGAAAGCAGGGGAGAAGATTCTGAGAAACACGTTCAGTTTTGAAGCAAAGGGTTGGTTGACCTTCGTGTGTAGTAGGCTTGATCCCTCCACTCATGATCACATAGTTCCTATTCCCCGTGCGGCCACTGTAGTTCAGGCACAGTCAGCCCCTGCCACAGTTGAGATCCCTCCTTCCATTGAGGAGACACTGAAGAAGATCCTGGCCAACTAGGAAAAGATGATGGAGACACAGGATGCCTTGGCTAAGGCAGTTGGGGCATACAGCAATGCATTGGGTAAACTAGCTAGGGAGCACAGGAAGTTGAGGAAGCAAAAGGCTTTCAAGGAGTCAGTGACGAAGTTGAGGGAGGATGTGGATAAGCTATTGGCGGATCAGATGCCACTTGACTTACTCTTCGGGGACCCAGATGTAGATCCAGCAGCAGTTCAGCCACAACAGGAGGAGACTCCCAGGCCGAGGAAGAAGAGGAAACTCCCTAGCACTGAGGGAGTTGTGATAGAGGTGGCCCAGGTTCAGGAGGGTACATCCAGTGTTCCACCGGTGGTTCAGCCTGTCCTTGATCCAGCTCATGTCCCAGCAGCAGAGCAGCAGCAGGTCGGAGACCAGTCTGAGGTCCTGGCTACTACAGAGGATCCGGGGATGACAGGAGACCCCACGCATGTGGACCAGGCTTGAGGGGCCTTTCTATATCCTTTTTTTTATCTGTTTTTATGCTTATTTTGGTAGTTGGCATTGGGGACAATGCCAGCTCTTATTCGTGGGGGTGTGCCCTACCATTTTGATTCTGATAAACTGGATGACTGTATATATTTATTTCATTTCTAGTCTATGTTTTGGATTGTTTTGGATTTTTAAATAGTTGGCCTGTATATAACCTTTGACTTTGGCTACTTTTAGACTCTTATGTATATATTCATCCCGCTGTATATTCTACTCCCCATTGTACATATTCATTTGTTTTTTTTTTCTCTATTTTCGTTCAAATTTTTTCGATTTTAGCCTAGTAGTGAGGCTCGTAGCCTTTTATTTCGGTTTTAGTGTTCTCAATAAGCCCTTGGTTTTCTTAGTGTTCTCAATAGATGGCGTGACAACCTTCTTAAGGGTGTGAGTCCATTTTTGATTTTTCTTCTTTTGATTTTCAATATTTTGTAGTTAAGAGGACCTCAGGCAAGCTTCACTTGGCCCTAACACATTTGCCTTTGATCCCATGGTCAAAGACATAATGTTGTGTTTAGGATGGTGAAAATTATGGCCTTGAGACTCTTGTGTTGACCAAACAATCATCATATGGTCGTGTGGGGCCATTGTGCGCTTGAATTGGAACTAAGGTCGTTGTGGGCTCTCAACTCGATGTCTTTAGCAATCCTTGAGTGTGTGTGCTAAGAATTCGAATTGTGAGTCTAAGCTCCAAGCCGATGGTCTAAAACTTGCCCTGAATGTTTGTTAAGGCGAAACCATAGGTGAAACTTGACTTGAGAAGTGAATATAGGCCCTCCTTGATCCGAACTTCCAAATTTGAACAATTTCCATGACCTACCAATGAAATGATCCCTAGTTCAACCCTTTTGAGCCTTAAACTTTCTTCTTTCATGAACCAAAGCTACAAGCCTATACCCGTTCTCAATGAGACCCTCTCTTGGCACCCAAATCTTCCCTTGAGTAATGGCAAATATCTAAGTTTGGGGGGAGAGACAAGAAAGGCATCAATGTGGTAAAGAGGCACAAAAGCAAACGAAAAGGGAGGCAATGAAAAAGAGAAAAAGACAAAAAGAAATACAAAAGTGAATAAGAACAAAAAAAAAGGGGGATTCAAAGAAAACAAAGTGAAAAAAGGTTGTGTAAAAGTAGAAAAAGGAGAAAGGTTTGAATTGCAAAAGAAAGAGTGACAATGTGTCTCTCTAACCCCTTGAAAGAAGTGAAATACTCAAATGAGTCAAAAATTATGCCAAAATGAATCAAAATAAGTGTTGAAGGGAAGATTGAACCTAAATGAACACAAACATGTCCTACCTTTACCCAAAAGCCTTCACAATGACTCCTCAAAAGCCCTATATTAATTTGAGTTGAGGGAAGCTTACATTAGTGGATACTTACATAAGGGGCAAGCATATGGTACCTAAAGCTGGACTTATGACCTTCTTTGTGAGAGAAATGAGTGAAAAATCCATCAACCTCGGGTTGTGTGTCATTACTCTAAAAGGTGAGGTTCGCTTAGGGAGAGTTGAGGATGTGTGAGTTTGGGTTCCACAATGACCAAGGTATTTGAGAAAATCTCCTTGATGAAATGAGTCAACCCTTGATGCTCTTGTGTACATTTGATTCATAGTTCTTAAAAGTTTAAAAATGTGTTAATGATGCATTCGTATTGAGGGTAATTGTTATTCCCAATTGATGCGTGATGAGGCTTCCTTAGGATAAGCTGGAATTACTTGGATGTTCCTTTTGAGGGGTGGGTCTTATTTCATTTGCTTGAGGACAAGCAAAGGTTTAAGTTTGGGGGAGTTGATAACTGTAATTTTAACACGTTTTATGCCCATACTTACCTATGCTTTATGTATGAATTGTCATAAAATAGACCCAGAATGCTTACAAAGTGCGCTTGATTGCAGGTTTGAGCGACAAGATGACAAAAGTCAAAAAATCGGCTCGAAACGGAGTAAAACCTGCTCAAGTGTCAAAAATCATTGAAGTGGGGACAAGAGGACCTAGCGCAGACCGCACTGATTTGCTGCGCGGCCGCGCTAAGAGATTCAGAGAGTATACATTTCAAGGGTAACCATGCGCGGTCCGCGCTCCTTTCTACGCGGTCAGCGCTTGTGTCCACGCGGTCGCGCTTCATTGTTGCGCGGTCCGCGCCCATTAGCCTGCGCGGCTGCACTACCTTCTTGCGCGGTCCGCGTCCCCAGCTTCAGAAGTGAGTGATCGAAGTCCAAGACCCCTATGCGGCCCCGCTGCATTTCTGCGCGGTCCGCGCCAGCCCCGCAGGGGTATTTTTGTCCAGTTTTTCTAGCCTAGTATAAATAGAATATGTTATTATTTCTAGGTTAAGCATTAGATATCAGATAGCTGCTGCACTCATGAGACTCAAGTTTTAGCCTATTTTGGGCATTTTCATCTTGTTTTATCGTGGATTCTTGTAGATTAACATTCTAGTTAATTAATATGTTGATTTTATCTACTACTTCTTCAATTTCTGTTGCTATTATGTCCAGCTAAACCCATTAGCTAGGGTTGTGGCTCAACCCTAGTGTGGGTAATTAATGGGTGTGATTGTTTAATGTTTGAATGATGTTGGGTGTTTGCTATTTGGGTTAATTTTATGATTTAACTAGGATTTGGTGGTTGCAAACACTAAGTCTAGCTTAGTGGGTCTTGACTCTTCTTGAGAAAGAGTGTCTATGACTCCAAAATTAACCCAACAAGGAATTGGGATGGACCCATGAGAATGGTAGTCCCAATTAACGGGTTAAACCTCGAGAGAGTAATTACCCAACTTGAACCCTAAGTTGCTTGGGCTTGTTGGCCTACCCAATTGGTCTCGAGAGAGTCAATTGGGCAAAATCACTCTTTCTACCGAGAGATGTGAGAGTGAGTGCAATCGTGCAACGGTTATAGCATAAGCCCCATAATTATCATTCTTGTATTAGGAATCTCTACCCGTTAGTTGACCACCTAGGTAAATGCCACGACCCTAGTGTCTTTCTCTATCTTGCATATAACCTAGAATTAATATCTTAGCATAATTTAGTTATAGTTAGTAGTTGTTAAATTGTAGTTGATAATCATAAAAAAAACCCCAATATATTAGAAGATCAATTAGAAGCAAACACGCAATTCTAGACTAAGCAAATACCCAACTCCCTTTCTAGCTCCCTGTGAAAATTGACCCCGATACCACTATTGGGTAAAAGTATTAGCGCCCACTCTTCCTAAGGTTGAGTCCGCTGCGATCATACACGAACTCTTTGTTGAGTCCTTATTTTAGGAGGGGGGACGTCGGATGTATGGAGTGGGTGGAGCTTAAGCAGCCACTATCGACCATACGCTCTCCCGAATTGCCTTGTTAGTGAACCCCAAACTTAGGTCAGCCTTTAGGTCATTTTTGTTTGCATCATATTATTATGACCTAGCAGGGCCTGGTCTTAGGCACCATGTTCCTTTGTAGGAAACCTGTCCAAATTGTGTCAAATGGGCCTGTTGGCCCAAAAGAACATTCAATCATCCCTATCAACATGTTGCATCTTTGAGGGTAGAAGGATCATTTGGCGGACTGATTGTTTGGGAAAGAGGGTGAAGTGTAAAAATGAAGCAAGTAGGGCGGCCCGATTATGTTTTTTCTTTCACAGCTTTTTCAAGAAAAGGACCAAAAAAAAAAAATGAAAAATCCAAAAAGATTTTGCACTTCCCCATTATTTTCCCAAAAAAAAAGAAAATCCAAAAGATTTTACATTTTTCATTATTTTTCAGAAAAGACAAATAAATGTTTTCTCCAAATCAATATTGTTTTTTAAAAATATTCTCTCCTATATCCAATCTTCCCGAACTACGCATACCTAATTCTCATCTTTCGAGGCGGGATACGTAGGAAGCCGACATAGGATCTAGTCTTCCTAGTAAGTCTTAGGTTCTTGGCTTCGGGGGTTGTAGCCAAATCTTGCATGTTTAGCCACTTTTGGCCACATCGGCCATTTTGCAAAATAGGCATTTTTTCGCAAAGTGGCTTGTCGAACCGTGTTCATAGAGTCCTGAATCCACGATCATCTCTTCCCGAATTTTAAGGTCCATCCTTGTGGAATTTGCATGTCTAGTCACTTCTGGCCACCTCGACCGTTTTGCAAAATGGGTCATTTTCGCAAAAGTTGTTAGTGACCCATGTCTCAGAATCTTGAGTCCACAACTAGGTGTAATATTACTTTAAGGCCCGTCCTGGTTGAATTTGCATCTCTAGCCGCCTTTGGCCATATCGGCCATTTTTGCGAAGTAATTTCTAGCGCCATAATTATTGGGAGTTTGAAGCCACATAAGCCTTAGCGAGGTATTTCCATGTCTTTGAGGTCACCTTTGTTGAGTTTGCGCTAATAGCCACCCTTGGCCACGTATGCCATTTTGCAAAAATAGCCCAATCATCTCTTGCATGTATCAAATAGGAGGTATTGTGGTGTCGCATAGTGTCTCGAGTCACTAACTATATTTGGTCTTATTTTTTTTCTCATTCAGGTATGGATCCATTTATCAGAGCTCGACATGACAGATACCCCAGCACCATTCCAGTCAGGACCGTCGCATTCGGGAGCTTGTTTGAGGAGACTTTTTATGTTTTGAGTCTGTCATTCAAGTTGTCTTTTACTTTCTAGTCTTGCCCAGTAGTATTGAGTCTTTTAGCTGGTGTCAGAGTCTGTCGTAGTCAAGTTGAGTTTGTTGAGTTTTTTGTTACCGTACTTCCTATTTTGTATTTCAAAAAAAAAGAAAAACCAAAAACAAATTATAAATGAAAAATCCAAAAAAGATTTTTGTTTTAGTTTATTTTGTCCATTACTTTTTCAGAACTACGCTTGGTCTGATTCATGTGGAACATGATACGTAGGCAACCTACATAGGGTTCGCTCGAATCATTTTTAAAAATTTTAAAAAAACGAGGGAAGAAGCTGTGGGATGTAAGAAATGAGAGGAAAGAAAAGAGCGATAATCAGAAAGAAAAGAGGGGGAAAACCAAGAAAAAATGAAAATGAAGAGGAAACAGGGCAAGAAGAGTGGAACTAGGATGATGCCATATGACCTTCATACTTTCGAAGTCATTTTAGAACCGATAACTGTGACTAGGTGCATTGCACATAATGTTATCTTATGTTAAATTCTCTAACGCTAACATGATGACTTCATTTTGTTCCTCTTTGTTATCTTCATTATAGCAGAAGGGTGGTTGGTTTATGGTTCTTAAACTGGTAACTCTTTCTTACAACATAAAGTCGAAAGGCAATGTTAGACGACAACGGAGTTGAGTTGGTTGATACTGGTACCTGAAAGCAATTGGTTGAACATGACACTAGGTTGGTTGAATAGTTAAGGATGTTAAGACAACACACGACGGACATGTATCAGGCTTGGATGACTGGTAAGGCACCACCCACGCCACCACCTAGCTTCCTAGACGCCACCCTCACCCAAGCCCCGGTCATAGTGTCAGATGATCCACCATATTCTCCAGGTTTTCCCGCTTATCATAGCTTTTTCAACCTCCCCTAGTAGCTCCATTGTTCGTCCTCCAACTACATTTCCCAAAAATAGCCTTCCTGTCATATCCACTACCCTCACTATCATAACTTCGCAACAACCTTTCTTTCGTAGATCCAACAGTGAACACCAGTTCAAACCTCATGATACCCAATACTACCCCCAGAGTTGGCCCACCAGGTTCTGGACTCGTATAATCATAGCTCTTAGAATGAGACTCATGTTGAAAATGAAAAGTTCACAAGGAAAGAAGAGCAAGATGAGATCTCTAGAAAGCTGAAAGGTATAGAACAATGCTTAAAGAACATGCAAGGGATGGGAAATCAGATTAACATGTCTTACAATGACTTGTGTATGTTCCCTGATATTCATCTACCCGCTGGATTTAAAGTGCCAAAGTTTAACTTGTATGATGGGCGTGAAGATCCAGTAGCCCACCTGAGGGTTTATTGTAGTGAAATGAGAAGTGTTGGCGGGAAAGATGAATAGTTGATCGCGTATTTCAGTGAGAGCTTGAGTGGGGTAGCCTTGGAAAGGTATACTCGTCAAGATGTCAATAAGTGGCATGTATGGGATGACATGGCTCAAGATTTTGTTCGACACTTTCAGTACAATCTAGACATTATCCCATACCGCCCCTCCCTATCTAAGATGGAAAAGAAACCCGAGGAAAGTTTTAGGGAGTTTGGGCTCAGATGGAGGGAACAAGCTGCTCGGGTCAGTCCCCCAATTAGTGAAGAAGAAATGGTTGAGCTTTTCCTGCAAGCCCAGGGACCTACCTACTTCAGTCATTTGATCCCGGCCTTGGGTAAACCTTTCAATGATGTAGTAAAAATAGGGAGATGGTAGAAGAAGGAACCAAATCAGGCAAAATCATGAGCTACTCTGCATTGAAAGATACTACAAAAGACATCTAGAACATCTCAATAAGTTGGGGTGGAAGAAAGAGAAATAGAAAAGATGTTGTTGAGCCTCGCCAACGACAAGATCCAGTGGGCGTTCCTACTCAATGCTTTCAGCCTCAATATCGACCCCATGAATATCCCCGTACTCCAGATAACCCTCCCCAATGCTACTTCTCTCTACAGAATCAAGTCAGACCTCACCTTCTCAGTACTCTGCACCGACATATGCTCCACATCCACAAGACCCGCAATGGCCCACACCAGCTCCACAAATGTCTTATCCACTTCTACAAGCATATCATCCACCAGCCCGCAAAAGGTTCCAACCGAGGCCAGAGTACAAATGAAAAGGCAACAACAAAAGGAAAAGACTTTCACTTCTATTACAGAATCACATGCCAGTTTGTTTCAAAGGTTGAGGCAATTGGATATGTTGAAGGCGATTCAGATAAAAATATCGGACCCTCTTCCAAAGAATTATGATTATTCTCAAAGGTACACATATTTCTCTAATGCCCCGGGCACAGTATAGAAAAGTGCTGGCATCTGAAAAGAGCAGTCCAGAAGCTTATCGATGCAGGTGATATTACTGTGCAAAATCCAAATGCAGCGGATACTAGCCAAAGTCCATTGCCTGTTCATAATGAGACGCGTATGGTGGGCATGATTTGTGTTGAAAAGGAATATGAGAAATCCTCTGAGCTCCTTGGATGGCCACTTGCCGTGAAGTTTTCGGCGCTATCAGTCTCGGTTCCAGAAGTTGATCTTAAGAACGAGTTGGCAAAAGGGACCCAATAGCTATTTGCTGAGGTCAAGGCGGTTGAAATTAGTAGTGGTATTAGTAATATTGATGTGGAACTCAGTGGCTAAGATATCGAGCTTGGTAATTGGAAAGACGCTCCTTTCTTGGCTAGCCAGGGAGGAGTCTTGGTGGTTTATTTTGTTGTCATTTCTGTTGTCCGGGTTATTTCAGGGTTGTAATCCGGATATTGTCTTGTGACTCAGACCCTTCTATCCTTTTATTTTGCCTAGTTCATTTAGTCGTAGTAACTCGTTTAGTGTTATCTAGGTTTGTTCCAGGGTTGTAACCCCAGTTTATTTTACTTGTTTTGTTGTTCAAACCCTTTCACCATCTGTCTAATGCAATCTCTTGTTTATTGTTATTTCTAGTCAGTTTTTGTTTAGTTCTCTTTTCCTTTTATAGTTCTTTTCATGGTGACTCTAGTGACATGACATGCATATGGAATTTTTAGTCTGGTCTTAAAAGTTAGTCTAATCATGAAATAATGAAATACGTTTTGAAGATGACAGAGACATTTGAGGGAAATAAGTAAAGATCTGGAAAATTTGAGATCATTTAAAGCCCGAATTGTGTGAAACTGTGGCAGATAGTTTGGGAAGTTAATAGGACGACAAGAATTTGTTACGAGAGATGTGTCCCAAACAATTTGAAGCGAGCAACTTTCAGTTCAAGTGCATCTCAAGTTACAAGGCAAAGCTAAGAGAGTTTGTCCCAAACTGACGGAGGGTATCCATTGTGAAGAAAAAATCGCCCAACGAGAGTTTTGTACTTCACAAAGCACTAAAGAAAATGGAAGGCATATCGGTGATAACAATGTCGAAGCTGCAAAAGAAATGTTTTGCATGATCTTCATTTTTCATCCTCAAGTTGCATGTGTTGTACTTGGCATTTTCAGAGATTGGGAGGCACTCTTTCAGCTATCTAAACACTTTATATCATTCGGTACCCTTTTGAACCTGTGCTGATTCTATGACCTCCCCTCTTTTGGAATCAAGTTAGAGTCACTAAAAAAATCCATGTCCCCATAAGGTTTGTTTTAGAAGTTCATCCCGAAAGAAAATAGAGAAAAAAGATAAGAAAAGAAAAAGAAAAAAAAGGTCAAAGGAGAGAGAGAGAGAGAGAGAGAGAGAGAGAGAGAGAGAGAGAAAGAAAAAAAGGAGAAAAAAAAAGAAAAGAGAAGAAAAGACAAATAGCAATAACAAAAAGTATTCGTTTGAACTACGTTCGACCTGATTCTTGTCACCACAAGATACGTAGGCAGCCTTACGGTTCGATCACATCAAATAAAATATTTCATAATCCCACGGAGACAAGAGTGGGGCAGTTTTCTTAGAAATTCCATCTAAAAAGAAAAAAAAATCAAATTATCTTGTTTTAGGAAACCGGGGCAAAGTTTTTAAAATGGATTCCAAAAGTTGTAAATAAATTAATCATGTTGTCTTAGTTATTTTGAACCTTTATGATATCCTTTCCTTCTAACCCTGTCCAAAAGCCACACTATAGTCCCAAAAAGACCTTCCAGATAATCTTTGAGAGTGCCAAGTTTAGACATGCCAGGAACATATGATATTTTTACCATAGTTAATGCCTTATCATCTGCAGAATCAGAGGAAATAAGAAGAAAAGAACAAAATCAGAGAGTCTTATTGGTGAAAACCCTCACGGGCACCATAAGGCGACGGTCAGTTGAGAGAAAGAGCAAAATGAGAGAGGCTTGATGTTGAAAATCCTTCAGGGTACCACAAGTCGAATAAGGATTGTTAATCTAATAGAACAATTGGATCATTGGTGTTTCCAAAGGTTAAAGGTACAACAAGAATTGAAAATTAGACTTACTGGACAGATTATGCCACTTAATCCAAAATGCATGTCATGGTCATTAGAGTTGGTATCCATATCTGAAGAGTTGCTACTTAGTAATTTTCTTGTTAGATATCATATCTTTCCATTGTCCCCTTGCTATGTTCCTCTTGCTTTATTTAAGTCCTCTTTTTGAGTCTATTTGGTCAGAACAAGTGAGAAATGACTTCAAAATTTGCTACCAGCTTTCCAATTGCACAAAGCGGAGTCTGGCTAGTACATCAAAGTGGTTTAAGTCGGGAAATAGTAGTATGCGCACTAGGTTGGTGACAATTGACGTGCTTTGGGATTCATGTGAAATGCAAAGGCTTAGTAAATGTCTATTCATGAGCATAATGCAACAGATAGAGGGATTTGGGGCTTGAACGGATCAGAGGTGTTTTCTATGATAAGGGTTGACAAGAAAGTGGTTAGCCAATAACAAGTATGGTCCCCAAGTTAAAATCGAAGTTATCATGGCAAGTGTAGGAGCAATCGGCCTCAAAGTCAAGGCCACAAACCAACCACCATGTTTAAACTCACAAGTTTCTTTGTTTGAAATAGGGACAAAGACTATGTCCAAATCAAAGCTTGGAAGGTTGAATTTTTCAAGTGCCGTGCCCAAATTTTATCAGCACAAAGGTTGTTTGAGAAGGTTTTCACTTGCTAGGCATTCCCCTAGTTGAGAAGGTTTTTACCTCCTACACATTCCCCTAGTTGAGAAGACCATTACCTCCTAGGCATTCTCCCTAGACAGCAGGAGTCCGCTTGAAGAATAGGGTCAACTTTCATTGTTCAAGATACAAGTCAAAGACATCAGGAGCCCGCCTGAAGAACAGGGTCAACATTCAGTTTTCAAGTTCAAGTCGGAAGCATCAGGAGCCCACCTGAAGAACATGGTCAATATTCAGTTTTCAAGTTCAAGTCGGAGAGGCATCAGGAGCCCACCTAAAGAACAGGGTCAACTTTCAGTTTTCAAGATTCAAGTCAAAGACAGCAGGAGTCCGCTTGAAGAACAGGGTCAACTTTCAGTTTTCAAGATTCAAGTCAAAGACAGCGGATCCCGCCTGGAGAATAGGGGGCAATTTTTAGTTCAAATCAAAATTAGCACGAGCCCACCCGAAAGACAAGGTTTGCAAGCTCAAGTCTACTCAAATTTCATGTTTATTTCAAGTCGAAGCAGCAGGACCCCGCTTGAAGAACAGGATCAACTTCCAATTTTCTTCAAATTCAAGTCAGCGGGATGCCCACCTGAAGAATAGGGTAAATTTTCAGTTTCATGTTGAAGGAGCAAGTGGAGATTCAAAGAAGATTCAAGACAAGAAGTAGATAGGATCTTGTATTTTTCTTTTATTTTTGCTGTAAAATTTGCTTTCAATTTTGATGTAATGACAGGAACCGCGGATCGGAACCTCGACGACGCTTCACTCGACTATCTACCTCGGTATCCTTCTCTACTTTTCCTACATCTGAACTACACGTGGCCTGGTTCCTTTATAGCCAAGGATACGTAGGCAGCTCAGATACCAGGGCTCGATCACATTTTCCCTTCTTTTAGTTTTTGGTCTCTCTAAATAAGGGTCAGGTCAAAAAACTTGTCTCGTCGTTCTTTGTCTGAAAACTCTTCGTGTTTTCAGTCAAAGAGGGGCAGCTGTAGACATGTAATTTTTGACCCTCCTCGAGATTTTACACATAATAGTGTTTAAATATTTAGTTTAGGTCTGATATCGCTATTTTAACTAGTTTTGACTCTTTTACTTTATTTTATCACAAAAATAAAAATTACAAAAATATTTTCTTTTATTTAGCTAATTGATATTTTATCTAGTTACTTTTAGTTTATCTACCTTACATAAAATTCGAAAATACAAAAAAAAGTTCCACTTTGTTTTCAGGAATATTAGTATTTTGGTAGGAATATTATTTCAATTTTGCGATGATTTTAATCTAATAATTTTATTTTTTTAGTATGATATTTGAAAAATACCAAAAATAAGTTTGTTTTAACGGTTAGTTTTATTTTAATAGTTATTTTTACTTAAGTAGGATTAATTAGTAAAAGGATTTTTTCATTCCTATACACTATTTAAAACTTTATTACCCTTAATGTCCATGTTTAGTTAATTACCCTACATAAACAAGTTTTGTTTACAAAATATATACAATCCACCTTAAAAGGCTCCCAATCAATTATTTGTGCCTTCAATCAAGGGATTTAGTTACACCCTTTTCCTTTTTTCTCTCCTCTCTCCAGATTCTGTCTTTCTCCCCATATCTCGAGTAAACAATTTCCAAACTAAATCTGCTAACTTCACCCATAGTGAACATAGACGAGGATATTACCAATCTCCCCTCTTAATGAACAACTTGTTGTCCAAATTGCTTTGAACAAGACTAGATTTCAACAAATTAAGCTTCAGTCAATTTTACATTCCACGTCCCAAATACTTGTTTAACAATTTAACAAACCTCAATTCATTGTTCTCCTCTTGCTATGAAGCCTTTCAGACAATCCCATGCACATAGATTCATTCAATTACACAAATATACAATTACTTCGTGCCTTGATAAAAACCAGCAAGGGAATTCATAGGAATGCGGGGGGGGGGGGGGGGGGGTAGGTGTTGGGACTTAACCCACAAAAATATTAACCTGCCCCGACCTCAACCAGCCCCGCATCAACTCACCCCACCCCTCATATTATTCTTAGAAAAAAATCTGGAAAAAGTAATTCAAAATTTGATATTAGTTGTACATACTTTTTTTACTACTATAACTTATCTACAACTTTATACAATTTATCTACAACTTCATACATTATTTCTACCCAGTTATATACAACTACAATATCATACCACGTAAATACAATTTTTATATAATATGTCTTTTGTATATTTTGTATCTAATTTATACATAGCAAAAACAAAATTCATACAACTAACTATATATTATACAACTTATCTACAACTTATTTATACTCAGTTATATACAACTACAATATCATACCACACTTAATACCTAACCACATAAAATTTGAACCTACCGCTAACCCTAAGGGGCTTCTTCTTCTTCAACCCTAATCACCCTTAACCTAGAGCAACCACAACTCCACCCCCTCACCACCAAGCAGCGCCTCCAAACACCACGGCCGCACACCCCTGATCTCTATAGAATCAGCGACCGCGCCACCCCTTCGAAACTCCATCGCCGTTGCACCACCAAAGCTCCATAGCCATGGCAGTAACTTAAATCACCTATACCACCAATCAAGCACCCCATAATACCTCTCTAAAACCCGCTGGAAATCAGCTGCCCATCCCCGTAAGAACACCGTCGTTCCCACACTTCAAACACGGCCAGAAAATTAAGAAAAAGAGAGGACAAAGAGCAAAAAACTGAGGCGGATGAGATAGTTGTCGGCCGGACAATTTGATTCTTTTCAAAGCTCACTTTTAACCTCTTCTATGATACCAAGCCATACGAGAATCTTGTGAAATCTTCTCCTCTCACGTAAGGCTGGGCATATATCGGGTAAAACCGATAACCCGAACTGTTAATTATTTATTGGGTTATCGGTATTGGGTTATTGGGTTAACGGTTCGGTAACGGTTTAGAATTTTTTCACTATTGGGTTATCGGTTCGGGCCTCGGTTTGGCAATTCTATTATTGGGCTAACCGATAACCCAATAAGGATTAACGAAGTTACTACTTTACCCTTAAGTATATACATATGCAGATATGCTAGGGCTTCATTCTTTCGTATTCTTTCTTAGCCTCAGCCGCATTCTTCAAAGTTCAGACTCTTCACTCTTCAATTGGACAACTGTTTGTGGTGTTGAATTATTAGTTGCAGATTTTATGGCTTAGCAGCAACATTATGTTGATGTTTGTAGTGTTGGAAACTGGAAAGTTGTAGCAGCAACATTATGTTGAATATTAGTTGCAGATTCTTTGTTCAATGTAGTGATTGATTATGTTTGTTACAGATTCTTTGTTCAATATATTGTTGTTTACGTTGAATATTAGTTGCCGATATAAAACTATTTTAGCACAATTAGTAAGACATGTGATACAACAACTGTATTGCAGGGGTCAGATTAAGTCAAATCTAGCAGGAAGATTAGCACAATTAATTGTGTCCACTGTCCAGAACCAATATAAAGTTATTTTATAAAACTGTTTTAGTTGTGGCCAGAAACGAGTTTTAAAACTGTTTTACTCTTCTCTTTTTTGCTTAACTCTAGATTGAGTTATCTTATCAGGTAAACCGATAACCGAACCGATAATGATCGATCACCGATTGACCTATAACCGATAACTAATATCTTATCAGTTTGGTTATCGGTTTATCATATTTGTAAACCGATAACCGATATGCTAAACCAATAATATTCATAATCGAACCGAACCGACCGATGCCCACCCCTACTCTCAGGTGAACTTGGTTCTTGTCCACAGTTTTCTAAGACAGATTTAAACAAATATATAAAGTCTGATAATCGCTCAAGCACACTCTTCAACTCAAAATCGGTCCAAGTTGTTGATTTCCATTTCGAAATTTCAAGCTCTTCCGAAACCTGAAAGCATTCGTCAAAGGTCGTGGTCCGAGGTCTTGTTCAGTCGTACGTTGAGGTTGCCGTCCGAGGTTCGAGGTTCGTGGAGCAATTTCCTGTTGCTGTTTTCCATCCCTGTTCGTGCTGCGATTTGCTCGATTTTGGCTTAAGGGTCTTGTACAACTTTCAAGTGTCGAAGAAAATCTGATAACTCCTTTTGAGGTTCATTCCTCCCTTTGTTCTCGCTTTAGATTTTGTGCGTGTGCTTGTGATTGATTCTTGATGACATGAACGCTATTTGTTTCTTCTCTGTTTGTGACTCGCTTCAGTTGGTTTGGTAGTTGAGCTTCATCTAAGTCTATTATCATTTTGTTTACTATTTTCCTTAATGATTGATTGTTTGAACTTAGTATCTAGTTAAGTTAATTGGTTTTGGTTGTACTATTGCTTGACTGCCGGTTTGTGCCTTGAGTTTCTTTGTGTGTTGATATTTGATGTGAGTTCACATACCAATGGAAGAAGATGATGAAAAGAATCGCTTGTTGGTCCATGGAATTTGGGCTTAAATGGAGCTAAAAAGGAAGTGAGCACCGGATTAAGGTCACTGTTTTATTTTGGTTTTACTTTCCTTCTATTTCACTTTATTTTACCGCTAGCCGCATGTTTTAGGCCGTTATCACTCGGGTAGGCCAGTCTTGGGTTTTTTTAATCTTATTCTTATTCGAGATAAGAGGTCGCTCCTTTTAGTTTATATTCAGGGGAATGCCCCGTAGATTTTATATATATTTTTATCCGGGATATGCCCCATAGTATCATGTAGTTGGAGGCCATGACGAACTTTATGGAAAAGTATAGTATATATTAGTATTTAGAAGTTTACTTTAATTTTCTTATTTTATTTTCTTTCGTTTAGGTGGGGACGACCTCGAGCCTCTTGTGTGTTTATTTTCCTTTGTCTGTATTTTTTATCTCAATTTGAATATTTTAAAAGCCAACTAGATCATGTGCGCAACCGTAAATTTCACGGGACTCGGAAATACCTAACACCTTCTCCTCGAGTCAAATGAACCCCTTTACCTGAATCACTGGTGCAATTAAGAGGCAAACGTGTTTTGAAAGGAAATTGTTATTTAAAAAAAAATGGTGACCTGACACACCGAAATCAAATGTCAGGTGGCGACTCTGAAAATCTTTCGAAACGCAATTTTTTTGTCACTTTCAAATTTGAAAACCCTTTCAAGCTTCAAAATCATCTTTTATTAATTTTAAGAAGGTTAGTGAGGTTGTAAAAAAAGGGTGCGACAGTGGGTGGTGGTAGACGATAATGGTGGCGGCTATGATTGAAGATGATGGTGGTGGTTGAGTATGGTAGTAGTTGGTTTAATGGTGGTAGTTGATAATGGTAGGCGGTGGTGGCGTTTAATAATGAATATGGATGATAGCATCTTAATGAAATTAAGTCTCTATTATAGGTCTTAATCATACAGACCTATTCAGACCTATTAAGTAGTTATGAAATAAAAAAAACAAACACACTTAGTGATTAAAATCTGAATAATTAAAATTCATATTTTAAAAATAAATATACTTAATATCTGAGGCCCGAACAAACGAGGCTTTACACTTCTTTTGTCGACCAAAATATTACTCCCAACTTAATTCCTCTTTAGCTGAAAAGCTCTCCAAATGACCAAATCATTTACCTTATTATCCCTTACATATTTTTGTAAATTCTAAAGTACCCTTCCCTCATATGCCCTAACCCCACGTTATGTCTTTCCTTTTTGCAATTTCTCGTTCCTGCTTATTCTCCGCCATAGCAGGTAACTTTTCTTTTCTATATAATTGCAATAAACATTTTTGTTGATCAAATTTGGTGTTTTCTTCATGTGACTTCCTTATTCATCTGTCTGCACCGAAATTAACCTACTAAGTTTTATAACGTACTAAAAGATTATTATACTAGTAATACTTATGAATCTCCAGAAATTGCAAATGATAGAAGCTGAAATAGGAAGTTGTCAAGTATACAGAAAGAATTTAATGTGAAGATCTGGTCATAGGGAAAAAAATCACTGTTGTTTTTTAAATTCAACTTCAGCACTTCAAAAGCGCTTTTAAACTCAAGTGCTTGCAAGCTACTTTTATTCAACTAATTCAAAGGGTTTAGACTATATATTTTAGATTCGTGTGGAGAAGGGTAAAGGGGTAGGCCAACACTCCATTGTGTTTCGAACCGTGCGCTATTGGCCTCGGGAATTTCTCAAGTTGTAGAAAAAAAAGCTTTGTGACAATGGTTATGACTTTTGCAGGTTCTTCAAGATGGTTGAAACATTGTTCGAAGATATATTTACAGTCACTCAAAAAGATCCGGATGGTAAAAAGTTCGATAGAGGTATTCAATTTATCATTCTTCCCCGCTGTAATTGATCAATTTGTTTATGCTCTCTGTTTGTTGTTCTTGTTAATTTTTTCTTTTCAATTGTTAATTGAATGAACTTTACACTATGTGAAAAAACGCTGTGAATGACACCCAAGGGTGTGGCCTAGTGGTCAATGAAGTGAGTGGAGAACCATGAGGTCTTAGGTTAGACAAAAAATATTAGGTAATTTCCTCTTAACTGGCTAAGCCTTAGTGAGCACAGTTATTCGGTACTTGTGCTGGTGGGAGATAGCAAGTACATGGTGAAATAGTCGACGTATACGCAAGCTAGCCCTGCCACCACCATCATAAAAAATAGATGTGAATGATTGATGCATCACTTTGATGCCCTAACTTTGCATTCCATAATAATATACTTGTTCCGACCATATCAATTTTTATCTCAAGGGGAAGTGATAATATGGTCATGGTACACCACTTGAAGAATAAGTTGAAGGAATCAAGGAAATTAACTAAGATAGTTTGTTCACAGTAGACCAGGAATTATTAGGATATGACCTCGTATCCCGGATAACTTGAGCTTGTCTTGGCTCTCTTCTTTGACAAATGAGACTTTGCTTAGATGGTTGGCACTCTTAGCTTTCAATCGAGAAACAGGTGAACTTGTGAAGTGGGCTTATTGCCCCATGTCTTACCTATAAGAAAAAGGCAGGTGTTGTTGCTTTATCATTGCATCTAGCTATCTTAACACTTTGAAATAAGTCTCCCTTTGTTATGTAATTTGGCCCACCCCGGATTCTAACGATGACTGTAATTAGGAGAAAGAGAAAGGTTAAAGGAAAAACTCCTTGTTACGTGGACATTCAAAAAAAGAAAAGAAAAGGGGAAAGAGTATTCATGTAGTTTACTGGAAATGCCTCTGATGAATTTTGATAAGTTTTGTGCTTTTGTACTGGCTTTCTTAATCTATTCATGTTTGCTGGACTTCGTTGTCTTTCTTTTTTCTTGGTTTTTTTTCCTGGGCAAACAACATCATCCGTCGTACAGTAAGAGCGCTACCTCTGAGACCAATATATGGTCTTGTGGTCTTATATGACCTTCTTTCCGATAGTCTCCACTATAAATGATCCAATCTTTCGTTCTATGCTCGCACCTTCTGGTGTCTTTCGCATGAGTGATAATGGGCATAGGAAGGGCATGGGGTTGTGTGGTGGACACTGGTGGTTCAACAGACTGGGTACAGACCAAATTACTATTGGGAGCAATTAGCATTGAACACTAGAGTACTGATAAGTGTATTGCTGATTACGCATGTGATGGAGTAATAGAATATAGAGTTAGTGTAGTTTCTTGACCAACTGTGAATTTTGGCATATGATGGACTAAATTTGGTTTATTATTGCCACCATGAATTATTAAGCTGCAGACATGTTTTCTGCAAATAGTGTGATCTAAGAATATCTTGTGCATTTTGTAGTTAATCGCATTGAAGCACGAAGTGAGCAGTTTGATATGTACATGCTGTTGGATGTGAACACCGAGATATATCCTATGCGTGTGAAAGATAAATTTATGATGGTTTTAGCATCTACTTTGAACTTGGACGGGACACCAGATACTGGTTATTTCATTCAGGTAAAATGCTGTAATGATTTATGTCTATCCTTGTAGATTTGCAAGTGTTAGCCTAACTGATATACTTCCGATTATGTGATTTATATTAACAATCATAAAGATGGTACTTGAAGTCTCCAGGATATGTGTTTAAGTTACCATGGCGAATTATTTTCATTAAGTAAGAAATATCAATGCAAGGAGCTTATGATCACAGGTTCAAGCCGTGAAACAGCCTCTTGCACGAATGCACGGTAAGGCTGCGTACAATAGACCCTTATGGTAGCTTAGTGCACCGGGTTGCCTTTTTTTTTTTTTTTTTTTTTTAAGTAAGAAACATCAAGTATCTTTTGATACAAATATATGTATTCTCATTAGAAAACTAACTTGCTATATAGAGGCTTTTGGAATGTACTCTTCCTGAAGAAGTGAGCCCCTTAAAATATTTTAGTTTTGTAACCTTGTCTATCTGGAAGTGTTTATGAAATCCATCAATTAGATAGCTCATCTAGTAACTAGATATAGAAACTAGTGAATATATCAGCGTATTTTTGGTGTCTGTTTTGACGTGTCATAAGACACATTTTTGCTCCACAGAGGTGTGGTTCCTTCTGATACAGTCTGTGATGGCTGTACAATTGCGTTCTAAGATAATTGGCATGACAAACAAATGGTATCTGCCAGTGAAAGGTGTAATCATTTGGTATTGCCATAACTAGATTTATCGCCATTCGGCACTGAAGGATCCATCTATAATGCTATTTGGATGATAGCGAAATGTTGTTTGGTTCTTTTTCTGTTAGATTTCATTAGCATTGGAGAAAGAAAGAGAAGGGGAAAATCAAGGAAAGCAAGAATAGATAAGAATGTGAATAAACTACTATGACATATGCAGCAAGAATTTCTGTCATATATAGGATTAATGATAGATGGTGCAGTGCTTTAAATTCTGAGCATCTAGAGAAGAAAAATTGCTTTGCATTTCTTATAAGAAAGATGGCCTCTAAAATGCTAATTGTACATTTGTTATGCTTCAATATGTCATTATCCTCGCGGGAGCATTCGCTATATCAAGCAGATGTACACTTATATACATGGCTCCAGTCCTGTTACTTTCCACGAACACACTGTTCTACAGATAGCTGTAATTATTTCCTTCTAAGTAGGTATACCTTGCTATGATTTTAGTTTCGCCTATGCGCTAATGAGAAAGGAGCCCTTACAATTGCTATTCTCTTCATTTCCCTTTTATTCCCTTCTTCTGTAGAAATAGTTTTGGTTTTAATGTTAGATTGTCGATTTATTACGTATATTATTAATCTGTTTTGGCAACTCGCCTGAGACTAAATCAGGTCCCTTTTTCATTTTTTTTCTCCAGCAATAACAACTATGCCTCAACCCCAAACAAGTTGGGTCGGCTATATGATTCCTCATTGACCATGTTTATCCTTTTTCCATTTCTTTCTCCTTCTCTCCTTTTTTGAGAAATACGAACACTGATAAAAGATGACTGGGATTTATTTTGGTCCTTTTCACTTTTTTTCCATTGCTCCTTTTTTACATGAGCATTGATAAAACATGATTCTAGCTTGGAAAACACAATTGGGGAATATGCTAAAAGAAACAGGTAGCATGAACTGGGAATGTCAATTCGGCTCAGTCTTGATTTAAAACAGAGGAAACCAAGTTTATGTGGTTCTCCTTTTAGTTTCCAGATCTTGCATTTTGGAGAGACCGAAAACCTGTATGCACATACACATATTGGTTCCAAAATCTTTGACAGATTTGAGTACTTTCTAGTTTCTACTGAGTCTGAATTTCTAATTTTCCTCAATGTTCCTTGGTGTTCTCAAACTCCCTGCTGATTTCCAACCTTATTCTTGCTATCTTGCCTCCCCCTAGGGCTTGAAAAAGCTAACACCAAGCGTGAGAACTGGCCTGTTATGGCACATCATGACAAATGGGGCTTTCATATTTACTTTGCTATAGAAGTAGAGGGACATGCTAATCAGAGTGACTTATATTCCTTTACAAGGCTTCTGTTCCTTTTGTATGAAGCAATTCTGAAAACTGCAGGAACGTCATGGCCGCCCCAATGGTTATGAGAACTAAACTTCTGTCCGTACTTCGATATCTTTAAGACTTAAACCATTGAAGCAAAATTTTCCCAAATAACCTTGTTTTTCTTTCTCCTTTCTATATTTTGATTTTTTTAAATGAATCTTTCTCATTTAGCTTCTATTGAATATTTTTGGTTCACGAGATTTTTGCTTTACTGTTTTCTCAAAGGTACTATGCAATCTCAATTTTTGTCAAATCCAGTTAAGTGGGAACCAAAATAAATTCGGTAACCTAGAATTATCTTTAACATCTTTAAGTTGGTGTTTGCTTATGGATTTCCTTAAACTGACTTTATGGGTTGTCGAACCAAAGTAGTAAATAGTACTTGCCGAAGTCTTCAGTTTTGAAACTAGTCGCCAAAACTAAACCAGAATCTGTCTTGTGGTCATTTAACTTCCTAAACTCGTAACATACAAGTATCCTATAAAGACTTAAGACAACTACGATCTCATTCATAAGGAAACACATCAAGATCTTTCAAGTCTCCTTTGTGACAAAGGTCATTTTTTGGAGTCTTTTTGCCATGATTGTAAAGTGTGGTATTTATTATCTTTAAGTTCGCTTTGGCATGTTTCCTCATCGTCAAATAGCTATGGAGCTCCCTTTCAAGGCGCATTCTCTTATTCCCCGCCTTACATTCTCCGCCATTGTACAAATTCTACTAACCCTAAAGAATTTGTAATATTGGTTTTCAATCAACACGCCATTTCCAAAAAGATCTATTGCTTGATTTATGTGATTCTATCTTTTATTGCTATATATTTTTATGGACTCGACTATGGATTCGTATCTGATGTGCGTGTATAAGCATTCGGTACAGGTACATGCATTTTTTGTAGCTAATCTTTCAGTGTTTCTTGAAACATCCATGCAATATCCACAACCATACCTCATCTAGTCTGCAATTATGATCCCAATGTTTTAAAAGGCGTGTGCGTAAGACGAGACGTTTTACATATGCCTCAGCGAGGCGTAAGCCCCGAGGCACGGGGCGTAAGCTCCATAGGTATTTAACTTTTAATATTTTATAAGATAATATAATTACAGTAAATATTTATAAACATGTAAAATTACATAAAAATTGAAGAAAACTATATATATATATATATATATATATATATATATATATATATATATATATATATATATATATAAATTAGATGTGCTCTATCCCCACAAAAAACTAGTCAAAACAATCTATTATACGCTACTTACAAGCACAAGTAACTTGAATCTAAAAGAATAAAGTTTTCTACATGGAGGAACAAAAAGGATAATTAACCTGCAATTTAAACTTTGAACTTGTTGCTATGAAGGAGAATGGAGTTCTATTTGTATTTGTAAACAAAAAAATTGAATATTCGTTGCTTTTTGGAGATATTAGCAGATTAGCGGATAAGATAAAGAATTTGGAAAGACCATGAATTAGGGCTTCAATCAATAAAAAAGGTCTTCACTTTGAAGCTTAATACATTTCAGTTCCTTTTTAAAACTTTTGAGTAATTACCAAGCTGACTTTTGAGAATTTGGGGTATTATATGAAGGGCTTATTCAACAAATTTTGTTTAAATTTGAAAAAATCTCCTGGGCTTAGGCCTCACTAAACAAACGCGCCTCAAACGCCCGGGCGTACGTCCCAAACGCCCGGGCATACACCCCAAATTGCTGTGCGTACGCCTCTTGAGATTTTTGCCCCACACCATCGCCTCGGGGCATGTTTGATGCGCCTCGCCCCAGGGCTCGCCCCGAAAACGCCTTTTAAAACACTGTATGATCCTTGTGCCTGCTAACATTAGAAAGAATGTTTCCTAACTGTTGTTATTCTGATCCTTGTGTACTTGAACATCCTCCTGTATGCATTTTATATTTGGATGTCTATGTAAGAACCTCTTGTCTTTTTCAATGAGTAGCCCATAATTTCCTTCAGTTTATGCATTAGGAGAATGTTGAATATACATCCTCTTGTGTTTTCCATATATAGGCTTGTAAATAATTTCCTTCACCTGTGAAGCTTACACCTGGTTTACTCAAACAGTGTACTAAGGTTAAATATTTTTTCGTTCATTTTAATAATACACCTGGTCTTGAAATCCATATAAACTTGTTGAAAATAGTACACAACATAAGCAAAAGATCCATATAGGTTATACCAGCTACTTGGAGTTAAGGTTAGTCATGATGATAACCCTTACTTAGGTCTAGTTTTAGTATATCAGTAGAAAATAGAGAGGGAGCCTCTCGTAGGGATTCATATAGGCGTACTTGTTGCTCTGAAATATGCTTATAAGGAAACATTTCTATGGTAGTCTTTAATATGCCACATATTCTCCTATGGCTCCAACCCATGCAAACAAAATAACTGAAACTCTGAGTAAACTTCCATGCAACAGATGATGAGGCCAAACTTGAAACGTTAATTAAGTTTTATAACTTAAATATCTTAAGAGCTAGGCTTGACCAGAATATCATAAGTAAGAGAGAATCTCGCTAATTGGAAGGAAAAGGAGGGGTTCGATCTATTCTGGTTCAGTTCTTTGGTATAGAAAGATCTCTGCCAATGCTTAGAGCTAACCTCTAATGTAATTGTCTAGCTAAATGCATGTATGAGCTTCTTTCTTTTTCTTCGTTTTTCATTTGACTGTCTCATACTTGTTATGTCTGGTGGTCAAACTCTTAGAAATCCAGATAATACTTGATGGTATTGCAATTTGATGGCAGGGTAACAAGAAATCACTTGCTGACAAGTTCGAATATGTCATGAATGGGAAGCTATATAGGATCTCAGAGGAAGGTTCAGGAAAGCATGTTAAAGCGTATGCTTGGATAACTTTTCTCATATTCAATTTAATTCCATGAACCTGAATTCATTATTTCTAACATGTTCTTGCCTTATCATTTGTGCACACCTTAGCAATATCTGCTTTTTGTTTCTTGTTTCCAAGAGTTGATATGGAATTGGCTCAGACTGACTTCTTAGATCTCCCATATGCGAAGATTAGATTCTAAGTGCCATTTCTATTTTATTTCTATGACTTGTTTCTCAGTACGAGTTTTTTCTATTGCATTTTATTGTGGAATATAATTGTACTTTCCTATACTCGGTTTTTCTCTGTTTTCTTTTTTGGGCTAGAAGTCCCCTTTTTTGCTTAATGTGTAACCTATTTCAGTTTTAACGTCTAAATTTAGTGTTTGAGATTTGTCTATGTTCTGGTTGTTGGGACCAACTGATTTACTGTTTTGATAAGCAACATTTTATTAATGTAACGATGGATTTACTGTTTTGTTTTGGTTTTCAGAGACATCTTTGTTTCATTTGGAGGACTTCTGATGCAGCTGAGGGGAGATCCATCCATTGCAGCGAAATTTGAGCTGGATCAGAAGATTTTCCTTCTCATGAGGAAGGTTTGATTTAAAGAATTGGTAATAATAACTCAGTTTTAACTTGAAGGTGAAAACGCATTTGTTAGCTAAGCTACTGGCACGTGATAACTTTCGCGTGGAGTTCAGTTTCAAGAAATCGAAAGAATGTAACTGAGATGATAATGGAGACCAAGGAATGGAGCTCTATTTATGTTGTTGAGGTGCGGAAACCTAATGTGCAGTTATGATCTTTATATCTGGTGACATAAAGAGAAGAATATTTTCCAACTACTAGTATTCTGTGATGAAGAATTTAGAACTCTTATCGACTGGTAACATAATTGCAGTTCATGCTGCTGTTATTATTCCGAGCCCTGTGTTATTTCAATATCTTGCTGTTTCTGTTTTATACTTGGATACCTATATGCATTAGAAGTAGGATTGAATATATAAGAACTTGTGTTCAAAAATTTTCATGTATGCATTATGAGATTAAATACATAAAATGCACTTGTGTTTTCAACATATAGACTTGAAACCAAGTGAAACATAATCTGCTTTCTCAGAACTTTGTAAAGTGAAACAATATTGGATGCTTGAGCTTCCCAATAACAACATAAATAGAGCTTTGTACATGTGTTGGGTAAACTGCTTACTGAAGGTGGAGCAGATGAGCTTATAGCGAGTGTTACAACTGAGATCCGAACTATATAATCTTCAAGTTGTCACTCCTATGCCTCGGCCACCCATCCGTCCCACGAGGACAAGGATGAAGTATCTAATGACCTAACCGTTTTCTTGTTCTGTATTTGTTGTTTCTTTATACAGACCTAGCTACCTAAGTGAGGGTGATCATTCATTCACCTTACACTTGTTACAAAAAGACAGATAAACTATGAAATATGTTCTAGTATAAATAGGTTGTTGTTGCTTAGCTAAGCAATAATCAAAGTATGATCTCAACGAGCAATTCCCACAGTAATTGGGCTTCTGACAGTATGACTACCATCTGACCATACCAACTCTCCATATTTGTGTTGATCCACCCCAGCAAGATAAGTAGTATTCACAGCTTTAATATGCAAACTAAACCTCTCCTTCTGACCTTGGCTCTTGAATATCAACACATTTGGTTCCACAACTAGTGAGATTCCGGGAGGCTGGGCAACTCGAGCCGTGTAAGTACCCGGCGGACCGACATTTGTCAGTGTACGAGTCACAATTAAGTTGCCAGAAAGAGCTGGAACAGTTATTGAAGGATAATTGAATTCCAAAAGACTTGAATTACTAAGTGGTGGACATATATAAGGAGCCTTGTTGAAGGTGCGAATAACTTGACTATCATAGCCAGATGCACATAAGAAGTTCAAATAATCATTCACTTCTAAGTCATATACTAGTCCAGGATCAGAAGCAAGATTTGGTCTTATATGCCCAGCTCCACATGCAAATGGTGTTGCTGCTTCCTTGGTGGTATCAAGCAACGGTTTTCCTGTATTATCTATTGGGCTTGCTGAAAATAAACCATTAGATGTATTTGTAAAAAAACTAGGTCAAAATCAGATGAAATATGTAAAGAATTTTTATGCCACTATCTAAGTCATATTAATACCATAAAAACAAGACAGATAAATTAAGGGTGAATAGCCAAAAAAGGGTATATATGTACCAGTAGTCATGAGAGCAGATCGAATGGCAGCAGGACTCCAATCAGGGTGAATAGCTTTAACAAGTCCTACAATCCCAGAAACATGAGGACACGACATTGATGTTCCAGACATTACATTGTAAGCTGTTCTACGATTGTCAAATGCTTCATTTGAGGGGTTATTTCCTTCTGTGTAGGCAGCTATAATATTCACTCCAGGTGCAGTGATATCAGGCTATATATAAATACAACAGTAACACAAAATTAATTTTGTACAAAAACAATAACGTAATAAATAATTAAGTAGCTAACCAATAACAAACCTTGAGGATTGCAGGTGTAATCAAATTAGGACCTCTGGATGAAAAAGAAGCCATAGTTGGAGCAGGTTTTATACCTAATGTTGCCTTTGGTGCGGTTATTGAACCCATAGCATTGCTAGTTAATTAATACAAGGTAGAACCATTAGTGTCGTATATGTGCAATTTAATGACTTATATATTTATAGAATTTGAGTTTTATACATTGACAATACATATAAAAGTATATTTATATAGTAAAGAGAAAGAGAGCATATATATATATATACTTTGTAGAATTGATGTAGGCAAAAACGGCAAGAGCGTCGTTGTAAGTGATATGTGAAGCTGGGAGGAGATGAACGTCTGCAATAATGTCATTTCCACTGGTTTGGTCATTGCAAAGTATTATTCCAACAGCACCTCCCATTACAGCTTGGTGCCCTTTATCTACTCTCGTGTTATTTCCCCTTAAACAAACCAAAATCTTCCCTTTCACCTTACTACCATCCAATGTTGCTTCCTTACAAAGCTTACTGCATGCATGCATAAACAAAAATCTAAATGAAAACTGTGGCGCAGACAAGTCTGTTTCATTTTATATGACGTACGGTGTTTGCCTGTTTTATTTTATATGACAATGTTTGCCGAAACAAGTACTTTGGCACATGCTCAAATCAAAGTATCCTTACAACTTATAATCTTATATATCACATGACCTTAATTTCTATGATTATAAGAACAAGTTATTGAGGTAAAACGACAAGTTTAAATTTAAAGAATTACGTACTATGAAATATAGAATTGGACCATTTTTTGTACTAAAAAGAAAGCGTGTCATATAAAATGGAATAAAGTGAGTATTAGATTAGAAGTAGGACAATCTTACGCATCTTCAACCGTTGCATTTGCAGCTTTAGCTTGCTCCCCACTAATAAGTGGATAGAATTTTTCTTCTGGCAATGGATAAGAAATGCTCGTTCCCTACTTGATGAAGAGAACAAAATTTTAGATATATCATGATAAACAAAATAATCAATGAATCAAGTAAAGAATAAAGAAATACCCCCATTCCTTTAATATAATATATGACGATATTTGATTAAGTATGAAATTTAAAAAGAATATACCGATTTTTTGCACATATCAGAAGTATCATTAGAACTTGTGGTCTTAAGCATGTGATGGCATTTCTACAGGTATACGAGCATGGCATTATGAATGAGGATTTTGTAGCTAAGGAATTTTAAAATTTTAAATAGTCTCATTCTTTTTAAAAGATATTAAAAAAAGAAAGAGTGTCATATCACGGAATAGAAGAAGTCGTCACACATCTTTCTACTTCACGAACTTAGGCTCGATACCTTATATGACTTCAAATTGGTGAATTCTTAAGCCAGATGAGCCAATTGCAAGAAAATTTTCAAGTTGAATTTAGAGGGCCAAATAAAATGCTAATTATAGATATACATATGCAAAAAAAATATAAAGAAAATTTAGTCAAAACTATAACCTTGATGGTAAGTCCATTTTGAAGTTTGACATTGGATTCAAATTCACGATCAATAGTACTGGCTCCAACGGTTATCATCCAAGGTGCAATATTGCCCACAGTTGAAAGCATAGGTCCTGAGTTTCCTGCAGAAGTCACCACTACGATACCTTCTTTCATGGCGTGAAACGCCCCGATTGCCGCCGCGTCTCTAAAATATGGCCGTGGTTTTCCACCAACAGAGGCAGAGATCACATCAACACCATCATCTATGGCGAAATCGAATGCTTTGAGGATATCAGCGTCAAAACACCCTCCTCCTTGTTTTGCTGGCCAACACACCTTGTATTCAAAGAGAAATGAAAGTATGTTTTCACCTTATATATTATATATTGTTTAAGCTTTTAAATGCAACGGGAAGTTAAACCCTATTTTCAAGAGCTTAACTTCTTTAAAAGAATTAAAGAAAAAGCGAGCTTAACTTCTTACACGCGACAATGTAATATTTTAAATACTATCCGATCACCTAGAAAATAACTATAGGTAACGGTCATAAAAAGTAGGATTGGTTAGTTGAAAAATAAGATATGTTACACGCTACTGTTGGTTAATTAAGCACACTAATAGTGTAAAAGTTGTTTATGTTATCAATTTAATAAATTAAATCTTATGTTGACTTTTGAGTGAAATGGATTAATGCTATAATCTAATATATATGTACCTTATAAGCAGCAACTCTAGCTTTAGGTGCACCACCTTTTGCAGTGCCATTGTACACTCCTATGACACTTGCTTTGGGAGCAAAGTTACCAGCCGCAGTGGACAGTGTGTGTGTTCCATGCCCTTCGGTATCACGGGGAGAGTTGGGAATATTACTTGTATTATTATTATTTCCCCTTAAATCATCATATCCCTTGTGGAAATACCTGGCGCCTATAAGCTTCCTACAAATTATGCATCAAATCACAATGTTTGTTAGAATAATGTGCGTGTTCAACAAAAATTGACCCTTTTTTCGTAATCCGTCTAACTCGTTTAAGTTTAAATAGATTAAGTTATGACCTGTTTGTTGATTTGAATATAACTAACTATTGAATCCCAAACGATCCGCCGAACTATTAGATAAAAACGGGTCAAAAGTAACCTAATGGGTCAATATGCAACCAAACATACAAATCAAACTTGTAGATTGAGAATTATGTAATTTTGGAAGAATTTAAGCTAATAAATTAAGAAAATACATTATCTTTCGCATTCTTTTTCAAAAAGGAAGGGGAAGTTGGGTCAATGTGGGTAGGAACCATTATTTATATCTTAAACCAACTCATTTGACCAACTCATGTCAAATTAATTTGACCAGTCTTGGTCTTTTTAAGTTTGACTCGAACCCACCTATTTATTACCTTTAAATCAGTAGAATAGAACTAGCATTATATATCCCATGTAATAGAGACATATATACCTATTGCAAGAAAATGGAACCTTATCGTCATTTTGACATTCACCCTTCCATCTTGATGGAATGGGCCCATAACCTTCGTCATTGAAACTTGGATTTTCTGGCCAAACACCTAAAGGAGAAATTAATTATTAATCTCATTCAGACACAAAAATAAGGCTGAATAGAAAAGGAAATATATACATACATATATACCTGTATCGAGATTTCCAATGATAATGTCTTGCCCAAACTTGGCTTTTTCCCACAAAGAACCTGAGGTAACTACACCATTGTCTTCCAAAGACAAAAAATCCCAAGAATGGAATGTGTGTAATTCTCTCCTTTCATTTGGGAAAACAGAAATCACCTTAGGATGCACTGCACACATAATTAATATTGTTTATCAACTAATGATTAATCACAAAGTATAAACATGAGATGGATTCAGCTCTTGTACACCGAATTCAACCAAAACCAATAATTTCGAAACGGAAAAACCACTAAAATTTCAACAAATTAAACTCATAATAATGAACCCATCAACTAAGTTTAAAACTTAAACTCTCCTCTAGAACGTAAGTGTGGAATAATTAAATAAGGCTTACATTGAATTAGAGCTACAAATTTCTCTTCCAAATCAGCTGCAAAACCGTTAATACGCCTTCTATATGAATAAAATATGGATTCCTTTGCTTTATCTTTGCTGCATGCAAAAATAAATTATTAGAAATAAATGTTAAGATATGAGCAAATTAAAATTTTCACAGAAAGTTTTTCATACCCTCCCAAGAATGTTGCGAGGAAGTTAATGTGGAAATCTGATACCCTTTGGAGAATAGCCCTAGTAAGAGCTGAGCCATGAGAATGCGATCCCATATATACCACATAAGACTGCAGGCAAAGAATATGAAATTAGACAGAAGAACCATATGAAATTCACTAGTCCAACTAATTCAAATTTATGTTGTGTAGGCCCACTAAGGGGTAAGTTACGTTGCTCCTATCGAGAAATTCTCTATGATGTCCATTACTAAAGTTGAACCTATCAAGTTTAAATTCCACTCCACGCATGTCCATTCCTAACGCTTGAATAATTCTGATTAAAAGTGAAAAGATCGCCCATCACACGACACTCCTCGATGGTGGTAGAAGAAGAAGAAATGTTCTTGACACATATAAATGTTGCATTATCCAATTCATGTTTTTACATAGAATGCTAACCAGAGATGGTTTCATTTTTTCTAAACCTAAAAGACCATGATTACAACGAATTTATATAGTAGATAAACAGGACCGAGCAAACTTACCTTTTTGGTCGCAGAAGCTGGTGTTGTCCGTAAGGAGAATAAAATGAGAAAAAGAAACAAGATAGAAATTTTTGGAGAAGACATCGTTTTATTAATATATATATTTCTTAGATATGATTGTGCTTGATATTGCAACTTCTACGAATTCATCGTACGAAGAGAGCCATTTTTTCTAGGTACGGTGTTTGATGAAACAATGATAACTCCAAGAAGAGAGAAAAAAAAAGTGTCAAGTTTATTTTAGTTTTGTTTGCTTTCATTTTATACTAAAGATGATAGGATTTGTATAAGTCATAGAAAGTCGAATTAATTGCCTTTTTGATTTATCCAACACGTGGGTGATTTCCCTCTTTTTTTGTAATCTCCAAGTCATAATAATCATACAACCAGTAGAAAAGGCTATATATATAATTTCTTCCATTTTCCACAACTGACCTTTTTTGTGAAAGGCTAGGCATTGGAATGTAAAATTACTGTGCCAATGCTGTTCTTGGAGGACAACAATCTCGTGCTGGAATAAGTTTCAAATTTGACCATTAAAACATTACTTCCGTTTATTACTGTAAATATACCTTTAATTTAACTTTAAAAGGCTCGTTCCATCTTATGTTGGTAATGTTTCATTCATTAAGCAAAGAAGTGAATTAAAATATGAAAAAGAAAACACGTGGATCAATAATATTAACATCAGATGTGATTATTATGTTATGTCGTTTATAAATCAGAATTTGATATAGCAACACAAGTAAAAATATTTAGCAATTCTCATTTGATCAAGAATTAGAAAACATTTTAAGTAATTTCATTTGGTTGCGTGGTGTTATCAGCTTGTTACACATTATCACATCTTGTTCATCCTTAAATTCTATAAATAAATGATCAAGAAAGAACATTTTCTTTTTTAAGGAAAGAATTTATTTATTTTTACTCCAAATCAGTCGGCTCAAACAGATTAAAAGACATATTTTCGAATTTCGCACTGACACTGTGGATTAATTCGTAGGAAGAAACATGAACCACACTAGTTTGGATCTCCATTTTTTGTTTGCGAACGAATTTATTTGCGTACAATGTTTTCTTCTTTTGTTTAATCGTTCCGTAAAATGATTGAGTTTAATTTTGAAATGTTTCTTTCAGAGATGGCTAAACACATGCATCCTCCTCTGGTAGACGATCAAATGCATTTGCTGGATGCGGTGTGGACACGGTACTACCCGAGGAGGTGGTCATTGGTCAAGTTAGGGTCCACCAGACTAAAGCTCAAACAAGAACACATGGAGCTTCTCAACCTAGGGCCATCCCCAAGTTGTGCCAGAGAAGGTGAATGAATAGGTATTTCAGGATACTCCACCATCAGTGCTAGCTGTTGTACCTACTGTTGCCTTACCTGCAGATGTAGTGGTAAGATTATTAAATATGTTAGAGGTATTGATGCCTACTCAAGGTAGACTTCTAACTCCTTAAATTACTACACAGACACAAACGCTAGTTCAGTAGAATGTTGCAGCTCCTCAGACTACCTCAGATGGCCCAGTTTATTGTGCGTCGCAAAAAGATACTGATTAGTATATTAGGACTGAAAGAGACTCGTGGTGTGGAGAGTTGAGTCATGGTGGACTTCGATTCAGAGAGCTAGACGAGCAGGGATACCACCTATCACTTAGTCAGAGTTTTCAGCTATGTTTATGGACAAGTTCATTGCACTTAGCAAACGAGATGACATGCTATGTCAGTTTGAGCAATTATGTTAAGGCACTATGACAATTATAGAGTATGAGGCTAAGCTTATTGAATAAGCTAGGTAGCCCGATCAGCGTATTTTTTTGTTTTACGCCCCGTAACTCTTCCTCAGCCAGGCTTGGGCAGAATAGCAGAGCAAGTATTAGTAGCATAACAAAAAAGCCTTCCTCGTCATTAATATCTTTGCTCGCGGCAATTGTGACCTCTTGGGAGAATCGATGACTGCATCAAAGATGCAGTGCTAGTACATCTGAGACTTCTTAATTGGCTAGTTGTAGATAGCCCCAGGGCTATGGAATAAAGGATTATCTCGGACCTAGACCGAGGTATTGATGGTGATTTTCTAATCTCGCAGAACAGAATGTGATACGATGAGATAGAATGCAATAGAAACAAAGACAGGGAACGGGTTACCTACTCTTAACGGGCAAAGCGTAGCTGTCACGAATCGAAGTTTCAAAAGACAAAAGAGAGATTTTCCTACAAGAAAAAAGTTAGTTGAGACACGGGATGATAGGGCGGGCGGCCGACTTTCGGTACTTTCTGCCAACTTGATTTCAATACTAAGTAAGCTCCTCATCGCATAAATAAGAAAGTTCAGCTACAGAGGGTAAAGAGAGGGGCTGAGAGTTCTAATAATTCTCCTCCTTCCATACAGGTCTGCGAGCATAGATTACCTTTTCAAGTAAATAAGAACGTAGAGATTTCTTCTAATTCCAACATGTCCAAACATAACTTTTTTTAAACCCCTCCGGCCGAAGACTAGTGGTAGGTGGTCCTGCGGAGCTTTCGGAAAAGGGTAGCCTTGTGTGTAAGTACAACAATGAACCGCGGCGAACCCTCAGACGACCTATCTAAATCGATCAATCCCGCCCCGTTCAAGTGATCGCCCCGAGCCGAGCGAGATTGGAGACCGCCTTAATGATTGTTCGTAATGGGCCTACCATTTAACGTACGTATGTCATGTAGTTTTTGTTTTTGTACCTTTGCCGTCCCTCAGCCCGACAAGTAGGTTAGAAAACTGGTGAATCAATAGGCTTTGCTCCTGCCTTCGCTTCCAGGAGGAATCCTATCATCCATGGCGAAGATATCGTATAATAAGAAATTACTTAAGTCATCGGTTTGAATCCTGTCCCCGCCTAATCCATCTGAGGCCCGGCCTTAAGATTTGAGATTCCGTAAGTAACTCAGTGCAAGCAAGGACTTGTAAGAAGAAAATGAAATAGGAACAAGCGCGCTGGTTGTTTAGTTCGAAATGGAGATTCCTTTCCCCTATGATTCTAGGAACAATCCTCACCGCCTTCGAGTGGCTGAAGCTAAAGCAGCTACTTTCGAAGTAACAGAAAGATTTAGAAATAGAACCATCTGATTTAATTCGTTCTCAATAGCCACGAGATGATCATCTTAGGGTGATCCTTTTGTCGACGGATGCTCTTATTACACTCGTAGTCTCTGAAGGATGAGAACCAACTATGTAGCACCTACATCGAGAATTCAAGTATTGTATACGTCATTGGGATCTACCTACTCCTAGGTGTCCTCGTACTTTGATTTGAGATTTGGTGGACAACCATATATATAATGATTCTTCTCTTGTTGTTACTCATGTTTGAGGGTCTCTATTAGCTAATCTATGTATGATGGTTGTCCGATTCTAGATGAGGGTAAGAATACTCTAGCACACCTAATTCTACTTAATATGATTGACTTTGACGCACTGATATGCATGGAATGGTTATCTTCTTGTTATGCTATCATCATTGCATGCAAAGATAGTTAAGCGTGAGATACATAACAAACCACTTTTGTCCTAAAAGGGGGTCAAGTTTCAGAGATTGGTAAAGTTCTATCTTTTATGAAGGCTCAATGATTAATGAGCAAGGTTTGTTTGGGTCTCTTAGCTATGATATGGGACACAAAAGAGGATACACTTAATTTGGAAAAGGTACCAATAGTGAGAGAATATTTTGATATATTTCCTGAGGATTTACCAAGATTACCCCCAGCACGAGAAATAGGCTTTGGTGTTGATTTGATACTTGACACACCGTCAATATTGATACCCTCATATCGTATGGAACCAGCAGAGTTGAGAGAACTAAAGTAACAGTTGCAGGACTTACTAGATAAGGGTTTTGTTAAACCGAGTGTACCTTCATGAGATGCACCAGTATTGTTCGTAAAGAAGAAAGACGGGTCTCTAACACTACTAGAAATCCGCTAACTAGCGACCATAAAAAGCGACCAACGTTGGTCTGTTTAGGTAAATTACCGACCAAAACGCGTCCAAACAGGCTTGGTCGCTATTTTGATGGTCGCTTTAGTATACCGACCAAGGTTGGTCGCCAATTACCGACCAAGGTTGGTCGCAAAGGTAAAAGGACCAACTGTACAATTTAAAGCACATACCAACCAACTTTGGTCGGTAATATATTTTAATAATTTAATTTTACCGACCAAAGTTGGTCGGTGTATTTAAATTACGTTATTTTCTTAATTATTAAAATTTAAAAATTAGCTACCAAAGTTGGTCGGTAAAGTAAAATATATATTCTTTTTAAAAATTAAAATTTAACCATACCGACCAAAGTTGGTCGGTAAAGTAGAAATCTGGATAATCCTTGTTCATTAACCGACCAACTTTGGTCGGTAATTTTTAATTTTTAATTTTTTTTAAAAAATTAAGCGACCAACCTTGGTCGCTAATCAGCAGAAAATTATTTTTTTAGTTAGATACCGACCAACTTTGGTCAGTTTTCTGGGTTTTAATTTTGGCATAAATGCCAGTTTTGGCAGCTACACCACCTGCTAGCATACCAAAATCCCTAAATAACAACAACAACAACAACAACAACAACAACAACAACACAATTCAATAAATACATAAAACTAACAAATTAAAGTTTAGTAGAATTAAAAAACCCAAAACCAAGTTAATACTTATTACAACTAGTTCAGAACCGGTTCTATTTGTCTAGTTCAAAGTATATACAAGTCAAGGAGTGCATTGTACAACATCATCATCACCGTCTGATGAACTTTTATCTAAAAGACGGTGTCGAGAAGGGTCTTGTGGAGGACGTGAAGAACGATCACGGGGAGGACGGGAGGAACGATCACGGGGTGGACAGAAGGAACGCTCACGTTCAAGTCGAGCCTCTGGCGATGACTCACGAGACCGGGGCAACGGAAAAGCTCCAGTAGAAAGGAGAGTTCTGATCTGAGCTTGCATGCCAAGGAATTGAGCATCTCTAACCCTTTCTCTTTCCTTGGCCGCTTCTAGCTCGGATGTGAGCTTTGTCATAGTCTCCCGCATAGCGGAGAGGCTCTCCCCATTAAGTTGCTCGCATTGCGAGGAAGTCCCTATTCCTTGCATTCCACACTTATAGCGATGGAACTTTTTAGTAGGAAGCCCGTATACCTTCCCCCATTTTGGACCGCCAGCAGACTCCATCCATATTCTTTCAGTATCCTCGTCCGAAGGTTGGGTTGGCTCGCCCGATTCACTAGCTGGCTGAGTGCGGATGAATTCCTCCACGTTAGTTTGGTAGCGACCCTATACGAAAATTTAAATTGAATTAGTATTTCAAAATTTATATAAAAGTAAATTAAAATACTTAAAGAAAAGTGAAAGCTTACATATACAGTCGAGGCCCGGTCCTCGACCCACCTTTCTCGATCCGTCTCTTTCTTCTTCTTTACAATATATGTCTCCTTGAATAGCTCATCATGGTTCATGGGACGCCCCAACTTCTTTTCCTGAAAAAAAAATTAATTTAGTTAATAAACTGAATAGATATACTTTGAAACTTAAAATAATTTAAGCAATTACGTACCAATCTTCTTTTTATTGTCCCTAGGCTGACCGCACCTCCAGTGTGCAAGGAGCCTCCCTTCTCAGATGCGCGAGCTTTCTTTCCTTTTTCGCTCTTCTCTAAGAACTTTGCAGTAAGCCATTGCCTTTGCAAATCATCCCATAAATTTTGAAGTAACCAGTCAGGCTTCTTGTTCTTCTTTCTAGCTTCGGGGAAAGTAGGCGACAATTGCTTATGAAAATTTGCAGCCACTTCCGCTCTATAGCGGTGTTCCCATACACACTTGCTCTATGTAACGACCCGATCATTTTGAGCTCTAGCGCATCGTTCAGCAGTTTGAGGCCATGAGTAGCTTCATTTCAGGTATTATGACTTGTACGCATGGTTGGAATTGAATTTCGGGAAGTTTGGAGTTGATTTGGAAAGAGGATTCTCATTTCGGAAGCTTTAAGCTGAAAGAATTGACTAAGATTGGATTTTTGAGTAAACGACCTCGGAATCGGGATTCTAAGGTTCCAGCAGGTTCGTGTGATGATTTAGGAGTTGGACGTATGTCCGGATCGGGTTTTGGAAGACCCGGGAATGTTTTGGCACCTAATTCACTTTCTTACCTTATCCATCTCCCTTTCTCTAATGGCTAACCGATTATGGTATTACATAATCACTTGCCTAACATGGCAAGTGGATCTCTCTTGTTTTGAACCAAATTTGGTTCGAACCTTTATCTCTTTCCATCTATGTTCTTTCTCCGTCTCCTTATGGTTCGAATCTCTGAGATTTTGCTCATTCCTTATTTTACCCTAAAGCTAGGGTTTATATCCTTTGAAATCTGCTGAGATTTGGTATTTATTTTTTCGTTAAAATCATATCTATGTTTCTGCATGACTATCTGTGAATCTTTTCATGATTTCTTTAAAAGGTTTTCCGCCAAATTTTACTCACCCTAAAATTAGGGCCCAGATCTTTTTAGATCTGATAAGGTTCCTTAGTTTTGAGTATTTTCTCTTTAATGTTTTCGTGTATCTATATGTAACTATGTTATTCCTATAGTTGTTTTTGATTAATTTACTCACCCTAAAATTAAGGTTTCAGATCTTCTGTAGTTCGATTCTTTGTGCTTTTCGAATAAATCTCTTGTCTATGTTCATTGTACATAGTGTGTGATTATTTCGCCCTTGTTTATTTGCTGACTCTATGGTTTAACCAAAATTAGGGTTTTGAAATCCTTTACTGAGATTTTAATCTTTCCTTTCCTGTACGATACTGATATTTTCTTGACATATTTTTACTTATTCTTTCCTTATGTGTGATTCATAATTGGTACTACTTTTACTAGCCTGATTTCTGTACTTTGATTATTAGGACCGACTTTTAATTGATCTTTGAACTTACTACTTACTTTATTTAGACCTCAAACTTGACTGCTGATTGTTCCTTGTTAATATAAGTGATACTTCTGTGATTCTGCTTATTAATTGATTCCTGTTAGCCCTAATTGACTGATTAACTGATCTTTTTGCCTTATTTGTGTGCCATTGATTCTCCTACTTTATTTGGTTTACTCTACTGTATGCTATAAAAACCATTCATTAACTGATTTTAACACACAGGATCACGCTTACAGACTTACACTCACACTTATACACTCTTACAATTTCTTCACTTTACAACTCAAAGCTCTCTGCTTTTCCTCAAAGAATTTAAGTTCTCTCTTTGTGCGACGACTCTGATTTCTGCATTGTTTAGCCGACTAAAAGCCAAGGCTAAACCCTTTGGATCCAAATTGCCATCACATTCCTGTTTACTTTCTTCCTAACTGGTATGTGTTAATTCCTGTTATCCTAAGTCGTTCCTTGTGCTTATGTGGCTAGTTTACTTCAAACTTCAGCATGTTTCTGTGTGATCTATGATTCCTGTTTACTCCTTTCTCAACTGGCATGTTTTAGTTCTTGTTATCTTATTATGTCTTTAGTTTATTTCGACCTCAGCATGTTTCCTGTTACTGCTTTAGTCTCTGTTACCCTATTCAATCCTATGTGCTTATTAATTTGAAGGTTCAGCATGCTTCTGTTTGCTATATGCCCATATGATTTCACCTAGTGACAAGATTAATTAGGTTATCTCTAGTAATATGAAACCCTATATAATCAGTAGTATGTTCCCTGTTCTGCAAACATGTAATATGTTGCCAACTCTACCTATTAGTTCAAGTATCCTGGCTCTTTTGGGATTGCTTAAATACTAGTATAGCGTCCATGTCCGGATCAATACCAATCTGCTTACTAAACAAGGATTCTGTTTGTTCTAGGTAAAATTCTGCTTGCAATCCTGTAATTTGAATCTGTTTGCTCCTAAAAATTAAACTGTTTTCTAAACCTGTTCCCCCTTACCCTCTATACACTAGATTTCAAACTTCTACTCTTAGTTATCTGGGTTCCTACCACCCCAGTGTGAGCACTGCCTAGGGTCCCTGAGACTCCTTTGAACTCTGACACATTGGGGCTGGTTTTTCCAATCTCTTATGAATTCTGTGTTGAATGTGTTGTTCCAGTGAGAGCATTTCCCGGGGTCCTTGAGGCTCTTTGGGAACTTTGACACACTGGAAGCCTGGTTTAAGGTGTTGTGGATCCCTGCTATTGTTTCAAAGCTATTGTGTTTGATGGCCTGGCTCCCTATAGTGTAATGGATACTGTTATTTATTCATTCTAGGATGTAATAATCTTTGTAATAAACAGATCGGGGGTTTATTAATAAAAGCTGGGGAGGGTTTTTTCTATATCTTTGTCTTAAACTCGGGTAGAAATCCTACCTGTAGGCTTCTTGATGATTATGTGAATGTTACTACTTGTTTAGAGATCATGCCTATAGGACTTTTGATTGCTTTATTCTGTACTTCACTCGCATGCTAGAAGTCTTGTCCATAGGATCCATGCACGCATTTTAATGCATTAGTAACTATGTCTATAGGATCCTATCTGTTTGAATAATAACCTTCCTGGCAAGTTGTTTAAAATTCTGCCCACGTATGATTAATAGATATCATGCCTATAGGAAGTGAAAATCAATGTCAACTTAGATATCATGCCTATATGAGTTAAAAAAGTAGTTACAACTTAGATATCATGCCTATAGGAGGTAAAAAATCAGTTTCAACTTAGATACCATGCCTATAGGAGATAAACAGATTAGTTTCGACACCTAAAAACCATGTCTATAGAGGTTAATTAATTCTGCAAATTAGAAAGCATGCCTATAGGATCTAAAGAGATAAAATCTATTTTCATGAGTTAAAAATCAGTAATTCGCTTAGAAATCATGTTATAAGTCTTTAATCAACCTTTATACATCATGCCTATAGGATTCTGTTTTGGTTATCACTAGGAAAACCTGTAGGTCTATTAAGAATCCTGGGCCAAAACCTGTGATCTCGTGCTGCTTGAAACATGCCCCAGAGTCAGAACTTAATCAAATAATAGGCAGGCCCGTAGGTCCCAATGCTCGTTTTAATAAGCTGCTTCCTTATATTCTTTTCCTGTTTCTAGATTTCCTGCCTATAGGTTCCTAAATCAATAAAGTTGTCTGTTTAATTGCGTGCATTTGTTGTCTATTTGTGGAGGTTAACATGAGCCTTTATCTGCTCCTTACATGATAGTCCTATTTGAATTTTTTTTGTCGCCTAGTTTTTATCATTTAAGAAACATAGGTCAGTCTAGAACCACCCTAAATAGAGGTCCTAAATACCTCCAGGACCATAGGAAAGGGACGGGTAGTGCACGCATAAGGCACAAGTTAGAAGCTACTAGAACGCTTAGGTAACAACTGAAAGATAGTAATTGGGTAGTAAAGGAAATGATGCCCCATGCGCTAACGCTATGTTTAGCACCCCAACTTGGGGAAAGTTACCAAGTATTTCATGGAAATGATCTTATAGGCTAAAAAACCTAGGACCCCTCTGATTCCTGTTTTAATGTAATATCTATTTGTCTAAATTGTTTCATAAGACAAATTCGCTTAATTTAAGTTCGGCCGGGACACACCGTTGTGGACCTCAAGGAGTGCCTAACACCTTTCCCTCAAGGTAATTTCGAGCCCTTACCCGATTTCTAGTGGTGTAAACTGGTTATATGAGTTAATTGATTTAGGTGCCCTAACGCACCTTAATCCGTTAGGTGGCGACTCTTCAAATCTCTTACCCCATCCCAAAAGGAAAGGAGTTGTCTCAGAAATGTCGAAACCGGATTTCGCGAGAAAAAGGAGGCGCGACAACATGGCGACTCTGCTGGGGATATCTTTAGGTTGTTACCATAACGAACTTGTCTGTGAATTAGTCGTTAAGCATGTCTTTATTATTCCGTTAATTCTTACACACCCCTTCTCATGCTATATGGATTTATTTGCCTATCCTTATTGGCTTATTCATTTATGATTCTCCTCCCCCACTTTATCACTTTTACTATCGCAACTAACTTGTCTTCTTGTTTTCTTTTATTAAATGTCTTTACAATTATTAAATATCGCATTTCATCGTTATTCATCATGTAAATACTTGACAACGTGTTGTTTTCTTTCTGCATAATTCCATGCTCAACATCATATTCCACTCGTGCGTTCTAATACCATAGCGGCACTTGATGAGTGTCCGCGCTCTTCCTAAAAAACACCCTTTAAATTCGAAAAGGCTTACTTGCGGTAAAACTAGTCGATCAACGGTGCAGTCGACGGTTCCGTGCCTTTCCCTCTCAAGTTGTCCGCTTGAGGGTACCTGTCTAGACTTCTAAAGAAACCTTGCTCTGATAATAACTGTACATGCATCATGGTCAAACGTAGCCGAGGTTAAAATGCTGTCTACATAATAACCCCCTAAGAAATCCTTGTCCAAAGTCCACCGGGATTTCCATAATCCCAATGGACGCAATCACGATATGTGCATTATTTGGAGAGATAAATGCCGACATGCTAATTGTTATTGTGTAAGTAGTCGAATCTGGAGGGGGGAAGGGTCTAACTTTGTTTATTTTGCAGAAAATAAGGCACGAAGTCCCCAGGTTCGGCATGGTCCGAAGTATACAAACGTTGTTGTTGGACTGGTGGGAAAATCTTTCACCAAGCGACAAAAACCACGTGAAAAGGGTCCTTTGAAATCTACCTTCTTTATGGGACATCCAACCAAACAACATGTTGATCGAAGCTGCTACTATGTTTTGGGATGGAGAAAGAGCTGTATTCCGTTTTGGTGACATAGAAATGACTCCTCCTTTGGAGGAAATCGGAGGGTTCGCTGGATTACCATGGGATAGTCCCGGTTTACTAGTACCAGAAAACCGCAATACTAGGGGGTTTCTGAAAATGATGGGCCTGAGAAAGAATGAGGACTTGGAGTGCCTCAAGAAGTCTTACATACCTTTTGACTTCCTCTACGAACGATACAGACACAACAAAATCTTACCGAATATTTCATGACGAATTCTCCATCACTTCCTTGGGTTGGACTCATCGCAGGGTTTTTGTATTCATCGTCTGCTTTTTGGGTATGATAGTGTTCCCAAGCCAAGGGGACAGAATCCACACCAGGTTGGCCATTGTAACCAGAGCTTTAATGGAGGGAATTGAGGGACAAACCTATACTATTGTCCCGATGATTGTAGCAAACATATATCGGGCCCTGGATCGTTGCAAGAAGTGGTTAAAACACTTTGAGGGTTGTAACTTGCTACTACATATTTGGTTGTTAGAACATCTTCATAGGGGTCAATATCGCCAGGAGTTTCCACGGAGGCCATGGAACGATCACATCGCTTTCACCATCCTAAAAGAATGAACTTTATCCCAGATAGATTTGCACAGCCAGAGAACGCTACCGAATGGGCACGATTTTTCATCAATATGACCGAGGACCAGGTTCACTGGATGTTCGAATGGTTCCCTACTAATGAATTCATCATCAGATCCAAGGATGTTCCGCACTTGGTGTTGATTGGGTTAAGGGGAATATATCCCTATGTCCTTATCAGGGTTATGAGACAAGCTGGTAGAAAACAACTCATACCACGAGTCTCCAAAATGAGTCATTATAGAGCCAATTTTCAGGGTGACACCATTACATAGAAATGTGAGGCCCAGCACATGTGGCATTAGAAGATTATCGTGGAAAAGGATACCATCGAGTCGGATCGATATCACGCTGGTCATGTGTACTTCTACCACTCATGGTTAGAAGATAACATAGCAGGAATATTCGAGCCAAGGGTTGGTCAAGGAAACAGGGTCATAGATGAAGTCGCCGAAGCACAGTTGAAGTATGAGAGGCTACGCAAAAGGGTCCTTGAATCCGAAGCCAAGCATCTGGAGCAACACAAGTTTGACATGGAATCAATCAACGAGTGGAAAGAAATGGCTACAAGGTCGGCAGAAAGGTTGGAGTACTTGGAGCAGGGTCTAATGGAACTGGAAAGGAAGATGAGGAAAAAGGTCGTAGATTGTCAGAATGCAGAAGGCAATGAAGGAGGGCATCTAGCAAGGGCATACCTGCTGCTGGACATGCACGACCTGGGGAATCTGATCGATGGAGCCAAGAGGGCCAAACATGGAGAAGGTCCCTCCAGGACCAAGTAGATTAGGTTTATCTGTTTTGAGTCATTTTGGAATTCAAATGTAATAAGGCAAATGCCATTAGTAACTCATTTATTTATTGTCATTTCTAGGTTCGTCTTATTTATTACATTAATGAAATGAGGTATTTATCGGCATTAAATCTCTCTAAATCTACTTATCGCTAGGCCTACCTCGGGCATAATGAGGTTCCCCAAGGTAGGATGCGAATTTACATTCCTGCAATATGTGATTAAATACTGCAAATGCTTTTCAGAATTCTTACTGACTTGTCTACCTCTTATTTTTCTTTATTTTTGATTATTCCCATCCCCTAAGCATTATTATTACTTTTCCTGATGAACTGATGACTGCGAGGTGTAATGAGACAACGCAATATAAGTATAGTGATTCAGAAGAACATGATGAAATACCTGAGGAAGTTGTCAGAGAAGTTTAGAATTTTGAGAACAAACCTAAGTCCAATCTGGACGAAACCGAGGCAATCAATTTGGGAGATTCCGAAACCGTCAAAGAGACTCGCATAAGCATTCACCTATCACCGTCAGAAAAGGAAGAATACACTTGTTTCCTGAAAGAATATGAGGATATTTTTGCATAGTCATATGATGACATGACGGGACTGAGCACATCTATAGTGGCTCATAAGTTGCCTACCAATCCAATGTGTTCGCCGGTGAAACAGAAACTCAGAAAGTTCAAACCAGACATGAGCCTAAAGATCAAGGAATAAGTCACTAAGCAGATCAACGCCAAAGTCCTCAGGGTAGTTGAGTACCCAACCTGGTTAGCCAACATCGTACCAGTTCCGAAGAAAGATGGGAAAGTAAGGGTGTGTGTTTACTATCGGGATTTAAATAGATCAAGTCCCAAAGACGATTTCCCGCTGCCAAATATATACATTCTGATCGACAATTGCACCAAGTATGACTCCAATCCTTTGTAGATTGCTTCGCGGGTTATCATCAGATTTGGATGGACGAGGAAGACACAGAGAAAACAGCCTTCATTACACCATGGGGAGTGTACTGCTACAAAATGATGCCATTCGGTCTAAAGAATGCTCGGGCTACCTACATGAGAGCCATGACGATCATCTTCTATGATATGATACACAAGGAAATAGAGGTGTATGTCGACGGCGTCATCATCAAATCCAAGAGGGCCACAGATCACATAGCAGAATTGAGGAAGTTCTTTGACAGGCTAAGAAGGTATAATTTAAAACTGAACCCCGCAAAATGTGCATTCGGGGTTCCTGCAAGAAAATTATTGGGATTCATTGTCAGCCGCCGAGGAATCGAGTTGGACCCGTCTAAAGTTAAGGTTGTCCAAGAATTAACACCACCGAAGAGCAAAAAGGATGTGATGAGCTTCTTGGGACGTCTCAACTACATCAGCCGCTTCATAGCACAGTCCACAGTAATATGTGAACCCATCTTCAAAATGTTGAGAAAGGACGCTGAAACTAGTTGGACTGAAGATTGTCAAAGGGCTTTTGACAAAATTAAGGAATACTTGTCCACGCCACCAGTCCTAGTCCTGCAAGAACCTGGGAGACCTTTGCTACTCTACCTGTCCGTATTAGATGGGGTTTTCGGCTGTGTTTTGGGACAACATGACAAGACAGGAAGAAAGGAGCAAGCCATATATTACTTGAGTAAGAAGTTTATGCCTTACGAAGCACGATATTCTCTGCTAGAACGCACTTGCTGTGCTTTGACATGGACAACTCAGAAATTGAGGCATTACTTCTGTGCCTATACCACATACCTCATATCCAGGATGGACCCTCTGAAGTACATCTTTCAAAAGCCCATGCCAACCGGGAAGTTAGCCAAGTGGCAGATATTGTTAAGTGAGTTCGATATCATCTATGTAACTCAGAAGGCAGTCAAAGGACAAGCATTGGTAGACCATCTTGCTGAAAATCCTCTGGGAGGAGAATACGAACCATTAAAAACGTATTTTCCTAATGAAGAAGTGTCATTCGTAGGGCAGGACATTGCTGAAGTCTATGACGGTTGGAGAATGTTCTTCGACGGGGCTGTAAACTTCAAAGGCGTAGGTATTGGAGCAGTTTTGGTATTAGAGACAGGTCAACATTATCCAGTATCCGCAAAGCTTAGGTTTCCGTGCACCAACAACATGGCAAAATACGAGGCTTGCATTATGGGGCTCAATTTGGCCATCGATATGAATATACAAGAGTTGCTGGTAATTGGTGATTCGGATCTTCTGGTACAACAGGTTCAAGGAGAGTGGGCTACGAAAAACACCAAGATACTACCATACTTGTATCACGTGCAAGAATTGGTGAAGAGGTTCACAAAGATAGAACTAAAACATGTTCCAAGAGTCTAGAACGAGTTCACAGACGCGCTGGCCACCTTGTCCTCAATGATACAACATTCATACAAGAATTTCATCGATCCCATTCTGGTGAGGATCCATAATCAGCCGGCATACTGTGCCCATGTTGAAGAAGAAACGGATGGAAAACCTTGGTTCCACGACATCAAGGAATATTTGGCAAAAGAAGAATACCCATAACAGGCAAACCATACTCAGAAACGCACACTGCGAAGGCTGTCCAATCACTTCTTCCAAAGTAGAGGAACCATGTATAGAAGAACTCCTGATCTAGGACTATTAAGGTGTGTTGACGCAAAAGAGGCTTCCAGATTGCTCGAGGAGAAACATGCCAGAACCTACGGACCACATATGAACGGTTTTGTTCTAGCCAAAAAGATACTCAGAGCAGAATATTTTTGGATGACTATGGACACAGATTGCATTCGATATGTCCAGAAGTGCCACCAATGCCAGATACATGCAGACATGATAAAGGTACCACCAAATGAGCTCAATACAACAAGCGCACCCTGGCCTTTTGCTGCCTGGGGAATGGATGTCATCGGTCCGATCAAGCCTGATCGCGGCCGTCGCAACACTAAACAATGGTAGGAAGAGTGGGTAGCAATAACTAATACCCGAATAGTGGACCGGGGTCGAATTTCCACAGGGAGCTTGGAATAGAGTTGTATTGCCTGCTTAGTTTAGAATTGTGTTTGTACTTCTAATTGCACTCCTAACATTTTTGGGGGTTTTATATTTTAAAACTACTTTTGTAATCTAAGGATTAAAGCTAAATTATGCTAAGGAAATATTGCTAAGTTGTGCTTAATATAGGAAAAAGGCACTAGGGTTGTGACACTACCTAGGTGGCTAGCTAACGGGTAGAAGCTACTAAGGGGAGATTGATAAATCTGGGTTTAGTGCTATAGCCGTTGCATAATTGCACTCGTTCTTACACCTCTCGGTAGAGAGAACGATTTTGCCCAATTGACTCTCTCGAGACCAATTAGGTAGGCCAATTAGACCGGGCAACTAGGGCTCAAGTAGGGTAGTTACTCTTTCGAGGTTTAACCCGTTAATTGGGACTACCATTCTCATGGGTCCATCCCAATTCCTTATTGGGTTAACTTTTAGGGTCATATGACTCTCTCTCTCAAGAAGAGTTAGACCCACTAAGCTTGAATTCATGTTTACAACCACAAATTCTAGATTGAAACACAAAATCAACCCAAATAACAAATACCCAATCTCAATCTCACCCTAGAATGCAACACCCATTAACTACCCACACTAGGGTTGAGCCACAACCCTAGCTAATGAGTTTAGCTAGACATAATTAAAGAAGAAACAGTAGAAATAGATGATGAAATGAACATAATAATTGATTACTACTTAAAATCTATGATATTCAAGAGTAAAATTGCCAAAATAGGCTACAAAATACTTCTCACGAGCGCAGATCTAGCTCAAGCTAAAACATGACCTAAAAATGTCAAAAAGATCTATTTATACCGAGTAGAAAATCTGGACAAAAATGCCCCTGCGGGGTAGGCGCGGACCGCGCAAAAAGGGAGCGCGACCGCGTTGGCTCTTGGACTCTTGAACTCTGTTCTCTGAAGTTGGGACCGCGGATCGCGCAGAAATAGAGCGCGGCCGTGTTTCAGGACGAGCGCGGACCGCGTAGAACTGGAGCGCGGCCGCGTGGCAGTACTTTGGCAAAAACACCATCTCTATGAATCTCATCTACGCGGACCGCGTAAAAAGGAGCGCGGACCGCGCAGATTGCCCTTGAATGACCCAGTCTCTGAATCTCCTAGAGCGGCCGCGTGGCAAAACAGTGCGGTCCGTGCTAGGTCTTCTTGTTCCCCACTTCAATTGGTCTTTGACACTTGGCAGGTTTCACTCCGTTTTGAGCCGATCTTTGACATTTGTCATCTTGTCGCTCAAACCTGCAATCAAGCGCAACTTGTAAGGATTTTGAGATTATTTTGTGGCAATTCATAACAAAAGCAATAGCAAGTAGGGGTATAATCATGTAAAATCCTAACTTATCAAGTCCCCCAAACTTAAACCTTTGCTTGTCCTCAAGCAAACAAAATAAGACCTACCCCAAAAGAGCAATCCAAGAATTTCCAGCTATCCTAAAGTACCTCAACAAGCATCAATTGGGACTAACAATTGCCCTCAATAAGAATGCATCATTAACACATTTTAGGCTTTTGAAAACTATGGATCAAGTGTGCCACAAGAGCATCAAGGGTTGACACATTTCATCAAAGAGCTTTTCTCAAATACTTGGTCATTGTGGAACCCAAACTCAAACATCCTCAACTCTCCCTAAGTGAACCTCACCTTTTAGAGTAGTGACACACAAACCGAGGTTGATGGGATTTTCACTCAATTCTCTCAAAAAGAAGGTCACAAATCCGGATCTAGGTACCATATGCTTGCCCCTTATGTAAGTATCCACTAATGTAGGTTCCGTTCAACTCAAGATCATATAGGGCTTTTGTGGAGTCATTGTAAAGGCTTTTGGGCAAGGATAGGACATGTTTTTGTTCAAGTGGGTTCAATCTTCCCTTAAGCACTTCTTTTGATTCATTTTGGCACACTTTTCTTGACTCATTTGAGTATTTACTTCTTTTTTCAAGGGGTTAGAGAGACACACTGTCACTCTTTCTTATGCAATTCAACACATTTCTCCTTTTTCTGCTTTTTTCCACTCCCTTTTTCACCTTTGTTTTATTTGAATCCCCTTTTTGACCTTATTCACTTTGGTCTTTTTTTTTGTCTTGTCTTTTCTTCCTTTTTCATTGCCTTTCTTTTCTTTTGCTTTTGTACCTTTTACCACATTGTTTCCTTTCTTGCCTCTCCCCCCAAACTTAGACATTTATCCTTTACTCAAGGGAAGATGTGGGTGCCAAGAGAGGGTCTCATTAAAAACGGGTATAGGCTTGTAGTTTTGGTTCTTGAAAGAAGGAAGTTTAAGGCTCAAAAGGGTTAACTAGGGAATCATTTCATTGGTAGGCTATGTAGTTGTTCAACTTAGCATTTGGATCAAGCAGAGCCTATAATCACTTCTCAAGTCAAATTTCACCTAGGATTTCGCCTCAACAAACATTCGGGGCAAGTTCTAGACCATCGGCTCTGGACTTGGACTCACAATTCTATTTCTCACCACACACCCTCAAGGATTGCTAAAGACATCGAGTCGAGGGCCCACAACGACCTTAGTTACGATTCAAGCGCACAATGGTTCAACAAGACCACATGATGATTGTTTGGTCAACACAAGAGTCTCAAGGCCACGACTTTCACCATCCTAAGCACAACATTATGTCTTTGACCATGGGATCAAAGGAAATGTGTTAGGCCCAAGTGACGCTTTGCCTGAGGTACCCTTAACTACGCAAAATCAAAAGAAAAAAAAAATCAAAAACGGAGTCAAACCCTTAAGAACGTTGTCACGACATCCATCATTGGGAAGAGCCACCCGGTTCGCACAACACTCTACCCTTGGAAAGAACCGTGGAATTAAGAAAACCAAGGGCTTATTGACAACGCCAAAATCAAAACAAAAGGCTACGAGCCTAAATACCAAGCTAAAAACGAAATTTTTAACGAAAATAGAAAAACCGAATGAATATGTACAATGGGGAGTAGAATATACAACGGGGATGAATATATACATAAAGTAGAGAAGTAGCCAAAATTAGCAGTTATATATAGGCCAACTATCAAATCTAAAAACATAAACTAAAAGTCAAATATATACAATCATCCAAATGTATCAAAAATCAAAACAGTAGGGCGCACCCCCACGAATAAGAGATGGCATTGTCCCCAATGCCAACTACCAAAATAAGCATAAAAATAGAGAAAGGATATAGAGTGGCTCCTCAAGCCTGATCCGTCTGCATGGCTGATCAGTGGTCCCCTGGTCCTCTGTACTGGCAGGAACCTTGGACTGGTTCCCGGCCTGCTGCTGCTCTGCTGCTGGGACAGGGGCCGAGTCATGGACCGGTCGAACATCTGGTGGAGCAGTGGAGGTGCCCTCCTGAACCTGTGCCACCTCTATCACAACACCCTCAGTGCTAGGAATCTTCCTCTTCTTCCTTGGGTGCCTAGGCTCCTCCTCCTGCTGTGGCTGTGCTGCTGCTGGATCTAGAGCTGGATCCCCCAATAGCAAGTCTAATGGCATCTGGTCTGCCAAAAGCTTGTCCATATCTGCTCGCAGCTTCTTTACCGACTCCCGAGACGCCCTCGACTTTCTCATTTTCTTATGTTCCTTTGCAAGCTCCTTCAAGGCCTTGCCATGTGAGGCTACCGCCGTAGTCAAGGTGGCCTGTGTCTCCAAAATCTTCTCCTGGTTGGCCAGGAGCTTCTTCAATGTCTCCTCAATGGAAGGAGGAATCTGAGCAATGGCTGGTGCTGAATGTGCCTCAACTGTAGTAGCCAAAGTGGACAACTTGGATGTCGCTGCTGACATCCAGTTGTTAAGACTGGCTAAAGACTGACTGAGCTGGTGGGCAGTGAACCGATGAGTCTTTGAAACAGGAACTGCCGTCAGTTGAAGTAGAAGGACCTGGGGGTAAGGGCTCACTAGTGGAAGTGGTCGGGATGGAGGATGGTCCAATAGAAGGCTCTACCGCAACTGGCTCCTCAGACTGGCCAGTTGGGGCAGAGGTGGGTGGCTGGTACTTTTTGGATTTTGGGTTGTCTGAACCCAATTGGCTATACCAAGAATAGGGGGCCACCGGCTTTGTCTTGACATCAAACGCTTTTTCTTCACCTCCACCTTCAACCATTTTGGAACAGTGCCTGGGGCTGCCAAGTACTCGGCCAACCAGGGACGCACCTCCTCACCCATTGCTAACTTCGCTAAGTATTCTGTTTCATCCTCCTTTTTGAACCCCAAATATTCATTCAAGGACTTCCCATCAAAAACCACCATTTTATCCCGCACCTTCGTCGCCTTTGTGTCCTTAACCACATGAGAAACATTGCAATAGAACTCTTTTACCATATGCTCATTGGCATCAATACACCTCTCCTTGAAGAAGCCCCAGCCATCTCTAGTACGGAATTGCTCTTGCACCTTTGGGTTGAGAGGTAGAAGATCACTGTCAATGAATTGTCTCTCCGGGATCAATTTCCTCACGGGCCACCACTCTCTAAATTTGTGGAATGCTATCTCACTCACAAATCTATCTGCCCAGGCTTCAGGTTTTCTGGTTCGATCAACTCCCCCGACTTGAGGCTCACCTCCCTCACCATATCCTGCACTCTCCCTAGATAATGAAGCTGTGGGGGAGGTGGAGTATTGTTCCTCACTTCTTGCTACGGACTCATCAGACGAATCCGAAATTACATTGACCGGTCTCTTGGAGGTGGGTGAAGGTGGAGGAGTGTCATGTAATTGGAGTGGGTCAGAGGTGTGAGTGGGGGCTGATTCTGAGGTGATGCTCCGGGAGGGTGCATACTCACTCCCCAAAGAGTGGGAGGCAGCCCTATCAGCAGCCCGTATAAGCTTACGGGTCTTTTTAATGTTTGCCCGGGCCTGGGGAGTGAGTTTAGCAATTCTTTTTCCCTTTCCCCCTCGGGAGGACCCACCTCTCCCGGGTTGTTGTTGTTCTGTACCTCCTCGTTTCTTAACCATGATCTGCAAAAATTACACGTCTAACATTGTTAGTTTAAGCACATGCAGTGAATTAGATGAGTTACACAGGAGGGGAAAACACAGGTAATTTGCATAACACAGGGGCGCGGACCGCGTAGATCTGGAGCGCAGACCGCGCAGGGCATATGCCCCCCGGTGAAGCTCTCTGAATCCCCCCAACGCGGTCCGCACTGATATGGACCGCGGCCGCGTTGGGCCAGCGCGGACCGGACAAAAATGTGACGCGGCCGCTCTTGTTAAAGTAGACACCACAGAAGAAACTACGCGGACCGCGCAAAAATGATGCGCGGCCGCGCTGGGCCATTCAAATGAACTGAACTAGGGTTTAGCATTTTGGTCCATTTTTCATCAAATATTTGGGTCCTAGTTGTCCCTACTCAATTTCTCATATTGAAGTTCATGCCCAATGTTCAAGATAAACACAAAAAAGCTAAGCTAATCATTAAACCTAAGAAAAATGAGAAGAAAATAAGAAGTTATACTACTGGGAAGCAAGCACAATAATTACAAATTAAAACTATGAATGAAATTAGCAAGGAATGTTACCAGGTGTTGTGAAGATTCAACTATTTGAAGCAAAGGTCTGAGTGAATAGTAAAAATTTAAGCTCAGGAAGTCAAAGTGCGTAAAGGGTAAAATGAGGCCTAGGGTCTCTATTTATAGGAAAACTGTGGGACCCATCACTCACCTACCAGCGCGGCCGCGCAAAAATGGATGCGGACCGCGCTGGATTTCATTCCTTCACATTTAGATGAGCTTCCCACGCGGACCGCACTGTTTTATTACGCGACCGCGTGGGAAACTTCAGAGAGCATGACATTTGGGCCTTCCCAGCGCGGACCGCACAAAAGTGCTCCGCGGCCGCGCTGGAACATCAGAGACTCAACACCCCATTGGACCAGCCTACGCGGACCGCACTATTTTGTAGCGCGGCCGCGTTGGCAAACTTCAGAGACCTGACATTTTTGTTCTGCACTGGTTCAATATTATCCCTGCAACATCTCACAAACTATTAGCTCAAAAATCCTAGTCTATAAAGAAAATCAACGAAATAGAAAAAGACATGGGTTGCCTCCCAAGAAGCGCCTGATTTAACGTCGCGGCACGACGCATGTTACCATCTCATCATTTCAAATGAAGGAGTGCCACCACATGGCTGTCATCGATCTTCCCCAAGTAATGCTTCACGCAATGCCCATTAACCCGAAATACCTCACCATTTTTGTTTTTGAGATCAAGAGCACCAAAAGGAGTCACAAATACCACTTCAAAAGGGCCACTCCACTTAGACTTGAGTTTGCCCGGAAATAACCTCAACGGGGAGTTGAAAAGAAGAACCATTTCACCAACCTTGAATTCCTTTCCTCGAGCATATTTGTCGTGAAGGTACTTCATCTTGTCCTTGTACAAAGACGAGCTGGAGTAGGCATGAAATCTAAACTCATCAAGCTCATTCAATTGCTCCACTCGAAGATTGGGTGAAACATCCCATTCCAAGTTCAACTTCCTCAATGCCCACATAGCCTTGTGCTCAAGTTCCACCGGAAGATGGCAAGCTTTACCAAACACCAACCGATACGGAGACATACCAATTGGAGTCTTGTAAGCCGTTCGATAAGCCCAAAGAGCATCATCCAATTTCTTCGACCAATCGGTCCTATTAGCATTCACCGTTTTGGACAAAATACTCTTTATCTCCCGATTTGAGACCTCCACTTGTCCGCTAGCTTGTGGATGATAGGGGGTGGTCACTTTGTGGTTAACTCCATACTTAGCAAGTAATGAGTCGAAAGCCTTGTTGCAAAAATGGGACCCCTCATCACTAATAATGGCCTGAGGAGTACCAAACCTCGTAAAGATACTCTTTTTCAAAAATGCTACAACACTTCGGGCTTTATTGTTGGGTAGAGCCACGGCTTCCACCCACTTTGAGACATAGTCCACCACCACGAGAATGTAAGTGTTACCACAAGAGCTCACGAACGGACCCATGAAATCGATGCCCCAAACATAAAAAATATCCACCTCGAGAATTGTATTGAGGGGCATCTTTTTTTTCTTGGAAATACCGCCGGCTATTTGACATGCATCACATCTCTTCACCAATTCACTAGCATCCTTGAACAGCGTCGGCCAATAGAATCCGTAACTCAAAACTTTTGAGGCCGTCCTCACCCCCCACCGTGATGGCCACCATAGGGAGAAGAGTGACAAGCCTCCAATATGCTCATTTGTTCACTTTCCGGTACACATCTTCCTATCACTCCATCCGTGCAAATTCTAAACAAATACGGATCATCCCAATAGAAATCCAAGCTATCCCGCTTGAGTTTCTTCCTTTGGTTGGAAGAGAGCTCACACGGGACGTTACCAGTCACAATGAAGTTGGCGATGTCTGCAAACCATGGCATTTCACACATAGAAAAGGAAAGAAGCTGCTCGTCAGGGAACCTATCATTAATCTCAATACCATCACTTGGTCTCCCCCCTTCCTCTAATCGGGACAAATGGTTTGCAACTTGATTCTCGCTTCCCTTTCTATCCACAATCTCTAAATCAAATTCCTGAAGGAGTAGCACCCACCTCATCAATCTTGCTTTCGAATCCTTCTTAGTCATCAAATACTGGAGGGCTGCATGGTCCGTGTGTATGATCACCTTTGCTCCCATAAGGTAAGGTCAAAATTTCTCCATCGCGAACACAATATCCAATAGCTCCTTTTCCGTCACTGTGTAGTTTCTTTGGGCCTCGTTCATCGTCTTGCTAGCATAATACACAGGATGGAACATTTTGTTGATCCTTTGGCCTAGCACTGCCCCAACCGCTACATCACTCGCATCGCATATAAGTTCAAAAGGCAAATCCCAATTTAGTGCGGTGATGATAGGAGTTGTTGTCAACTTGTGTTTCAATAGCTCAAAAGACTCCATGCACTTCTCATCAAAAATAAACTTGACATCCTTCTCTAACAACTTGCAAAGCGGGTTCACAATTTTTGAAAAATCTTTAATGAATCGCCGGTAGAACCCGGCATGACCAAGAAAACTCCTCACCCCTTTGACAGAAGTAGGGGGAGGGAGCCTTGAGATAACCTCTATTTTTGCCTTATCAACTTCAATTCCTTGCCTTGAGATTGTGACCCAATACAATTCCCTCTTGCACCATAAAGTGACATTTCTCCCAGTTGAGCACAAGGTTGGTTTATTCACATCTTGCCAAAACCCTATCCAAGTTCACCAAACATTCTTCAAATGAATCTCCCACCACGCTGAAGTCGTCCATGAATACCTCCAAGATATCCTCCACCATGTCGGTGAAAATTGCCATCATACATCTTTGGAAGGTCGCTGGGGCATTACATAGTCCGAATGGCATTCTCGAGAAAGCGAACGTGCCATAAGGACATGTAAAGGTTGTCTTCTCCTGATCCTCCGGGGCAATGAGAATTTGATTATACCCCGAGTAGCCATCTAGAAAATAATAAAAGGCCCGGCCCGCAAGACGGTCAAGCATTTGCTCCAAGAATGGTAGTGGGAAATGATCTTTCCTTGTCACCTTGTTCAGCTTTCTATAGTCCATACACACTCTCCAACCCGTAAATGTCCGAGTAGGAATCAACTCATTATTGGCATTGGTCACTACCGTCATTCCACCCTTCTTTGGCACACATTGGACCGCAGAGGTCCATGAACTGTCCGAGATCGGGTAAACAACACCGGCATCAAGCCACTTGATAACCTCTTTCTTTAGTACTACTTGCATCACCTCGTTGAGTCTCCTTTGATGTTCAAGAGATGGTCGTGCATCCTCCTCCAAGATGATCTTATGCATGCAAAATGCGGGGCTTATTCCCCTGATATCCGCCAAAGTCCATCCTATTGCCCTTTTTCGCTTTTGAAGCACCTCCACAGTGGCCTCAACCTGCAAGTTAGTAAGGCAAGAAGAAAGAATAACTGGAAGAGTAGAATTAGAGCCCAAGAATTCATACCTGAGGTGTGGAGGAAGTGGTTCAACTCCAACACTGGTGGCTCCTCAATTGATGGCTTGGTTGGCGGAGTTTTGCAATTTTCAAGATCCAAAGATAGTTTCCTAGGCTCATATGAATATGAATCCATTCCATGCAATGCATTCACGCACTCCACTCTACCGGCATCATCATTGGCATCCATGTTAAGAAGCACGGCTTCAAGAGGATCTTCAACATTAATCAAAGCACTTGTGTCATCCACTATCACTGCCATGACAATGTCCACAAATGAACACACCTCCGTACTATTGGGTTGCCTCATTGACTTGCACACATGAAATACCACCTTCTCATAACCCACACGGAATGTTAACTCCCCTGCTTCCACATCAACCAATGCCTTCCCCGTAGCTAGGAAAGGTCTTCCAAGAATAATAGGCACTTCAAAATCCACTTCGCAATCCAATATGACAAAGTCGGCCGGCAATATAAATTTGTCCACCCGGACAAGCACATCGTCGATTATACCTAAAGGCCTCTTCATCGACAGGTGCGCCATTTGAAGTCTCATTGAGGTTGGCCTAGGTTGCCCAATTCCTAAAGTCTTGAAGACTGAGTACGGCATCAGATTAATGCTAGCCCCCAAGTCACATAGGGCCATAGCAAATTCCGCACTTTCGATAGTGCAAGGAATAGTGAAAGCTCCAAGGTCTTCTAGTTTCGGGGCCATAGAATGCACAATCGCACTAACTTGGTTCGTCATCTTTATTGTTTCACACTCCATAGAACGCTTCTTGGTGACTAAATCCTTCATAAATTTTGCGTACCCAGGCATTTGTTCAAGTGCCTCCACTAAAGGAACATTGATTGTGAGGCTCTTCATCATGTCTATGAATTTATTGAACTGGTTGTCGTTCTTTTGCTTTGCTAACCGCTGAGGATATGGTGGAGGTGGTGATAGAATTTCTTGAACTGATTGTCGTTCTTTTGCTTTGCTAACCGCTGAGGATATGGTGGAGTTCTTGAACTTGGCAATAAATTTGTCCGCCAATTCATCCCATGTGGTGATAGAATGAATTGATAACCTTTCTAACCAGTACAACGCTTTGCCCCGAAGAGAAAACGGGAAAAGCCTCAATCGCAACGCATCCTCTGACACGTTTGTTTGTTTGCTGCCCCAGCAATTATCTACGAACCCCTTCAAGTGCTTGTATGCATTTTGGTCGGAGGCGCCCGTAAAATATCCCCTTTGCTCGAGCAAGGTCAACATGACATTTGTGATTTGAAAGTTCCCCGCCCGGATTCGAGGAGGAACGATGGCACTTGCATAACCCTGGTTTGGAAGAACTCTTGGGGCCACTCTTGGCGGTGGCGGAGGAGGGTCTGGGATTTGGTCATTTGGNCATTTTGTTGATCCTTTGGCCTAGCACCCGCCCCAACCGCTACATCACTCGAACACACATAAGTTCAAAAGGCAAATCCCAATTAGGTGCGGTGATGATAGGAGTTGTTGTCAACTTGTGTTTCAATAGCTCAAAAGACTCCATACACTTCTCATCAAAGATAAACTTGACATCCTTCTCTAACAATTTGCAAAGCGGGTTCACAATTTTTGAAAAATCTTTAATGAATCGCCGGTAGAACCCGCCATGACCAAGAAAACTCCTCACCCCTTTGACAGAAGTAGGGGGAGGGAGCCTTGAGATAGCCTCAATTTTTGCCTTATCAACTTCAATTCCTTGCCTTGAGATTTTGTGACCCAATACAATTCCCTCTTGCACCATAAAGTGACATTTCTCCCAGTTGAGCACAAGGTTGGTTTCTTCACATCTTGCCAAAACCCTATCCAAGTTCACCAAACATTCTTCAAATGAATATCCCACCACGCTGAAGTCGTCCATGAATACCTCCAAGATATCCTCCACCATGTCGGTGAAAATTGCCATCATACATCTTTGGAAGGTCGCTGGGGCATTACATAGTCCGAATGGCATTCTTGAGAAAGCGAACGTGCCATAAGGACATGTAAAGGTTGTCTTCTCCTGATCCTCCGGGGCAATGAGAATTTGATTATACCCCGAGTAGCCATCTAGAAAACAATAAAAGGCCCGGACCGCAAGACGATCGAGCATTTGGTCCAAGAATGGTAGTGGGAAATGATCTTTTCTTGTCACCTTATTCAGCTTTCTATAGTCCATACACACTCTCCAACCCGTAACTGTCCGAGTAGGAATCAACTCATTGTTGGCATTGGTCACTACCGTCATTCCACCCTTCTTTGGCACACATTGAACCGGAGAGGTCCATGAACTATCCGAGATCGGGTAAACCACACCGGCGTCAAGCCACTTAATAACCTCCTTCTTCACTACTTCTTGCATCACCTCGTTGAGTCTCCTTTGATGTTCAAGAGATGGCCGTGCATCCTCCTCCAAGATGATCTTATGCATGCAAAATGCGGGGCTTATTCCCCTGATGTCCGCCAAAGTCCATCCTATTGCCCTTTTTCGCTTTTGAAGCACCTCCACAGTGGCCTCAACCTGCAAGTTAGTAAGGCAAGAAGAAAGAATAACTGGAAGACTAGAATTAGAGCCCAAGAATTCATACCTAAGGTGTGGAGGAAGTGGTTTCAACTCCAACACCGATCGCTCCTCAATTGATGGCTTGGTTGGCGGAGTTTTGCGATTCTCAAGATCCAAAGATAGTTTCCTAGGCTCATATGAATATGAACCCATTCTATGCAATGCATTCACGCACTCCACTCTACCGGCATCATCATTGACATCCATGTTAAGAAGCACGGCTTCAAGAGGATCTTCAACATTAATCAAGGCACTTGTGTCATCCACTATCACCACCGTGACAATGTCCACAAATGAACACACCTCCGTACTATTGGGTTGTCTCATTGATTTGCACACATGAAATACCACCTTCTCATCACCCACACGGAATGGTAACTCCCCTGCTTCCACATCAACCAATGCCTTCCCCGCAGCCAGGAAAGGTCTTCCAAGAATAATAGGCACTTCGAAATCCACTTCACAATCCAATATGACAAAGTCGGCCGGCAATATAAATTTGTCCACCCGGACAAGCACATCGTCGATTATACCTAAAGGCCTCTTCATCGACTGGTCCGCCATTTGAAGTCTCATTGAGGTTGGCCTAGGTTGCCCAATTCCCAAAGTCTTGAAGACTGAGTACGACATCAGATTAATGCTAGCCCCCAAGTCACATAGGGCCTTAGCAAAGTCCGCACTCCCGATAGTGCAAGGAATAGTGAAAGCTCCAGGGTCTTCTAGTTTCGGGGCGATAGAATGCACAATCACACTAACTTGGTGCATCATCTTTATTGTTTCACACTCCATAGAACGCTTCTTGGTGACTAAATCCTTCATGAATTTCGCGTACCCAGGCATTTGTTCAAGTGCCTCCACTAAAGGAACATTGATTGTGAGGCTCTTCATCATGTCTAAGAATTTCTTGAACTGATTGTCATTCTTTTGCTTTGCTAACCGCTGAGGATATGGTGGAGGTGGTCTAGGCAAGGGTGCCTTGGCCTTGGGCACCGCCGGCTCGGGTATATCAATAATGTGTTCCCTAGACGGGTTCACGGCATCTTGAGTCTCTACCCCGGCCTCATCATCAATATCAATCCGCACATCATTTGTCACTATTGGTTCAACCAAATTGTCAACATTCAAAGGTGCATCATCATCATGCAACTCAACTTCATCATTCACAACCTGATTCTCATCCGAGGCATGCACATCACCGCCTCTTCCACTCCTAGTTGTAACCGCCATCACATGATTGTTACCCCCCTTCGGGTTCACTACCGTATCACTTGGTAGCGCACCTTTTGGTCGGGTATTTAAAGCTTGAGAAATTTGTCCTATTTGCACCTCTAGGTTCCGGATAGACGTGTTATGTGAAGCCAATTGTGCGTCAGAATCTTGGTTCTTTTTCATCATCTGCTCGAACATCATCTCTATCCATCCCAAATCACTTCCGGAAGAACTAGGCCCTTGTGACTGAAAGGGGGGTGGATTGTTTGGTTGTTGGAACATGGGGGGCCTTTGAAAGCCTCGCCCCCTACCACCATTATTCCACCCTCCTTGATTGCTATTGTTGTTGTTCCAATTGTTATTGTTCCCGTTCCAATTGCCTTGGTTATTAACTTGGTTACCCCAGTTGTTGTTCTGATTGTTATTGTTCCAATTGTTACCACCTTGTTGTTGATTAGTGTTATTCCAATT